>NW_019758813.1:0-308 GCF_002891405.2 Cryptotermes secundus | reverse complement strand
TTCATGGCGTAGTGCTTAATTAGTTAAGCACAGGAATAATTTTACTTACAGGTTTTGGATAGAGGTGATGGCTGTAGAGTTGTTTTAAGGATGTGTGAGCTTCGAATCTCTGCTGGAACACAGGCTATCTTTACTGAGGTTCTTCGTGGTCTGTCAGACCCTCCAGGCAAATTCAGGGACAGCACAGCGATTAGGCAACGACAAATTCCTTGAACATCCTTTCCAATTCAGCATTTATCCATGTCATCCTGCCATCCGTTGCTTTCTGGATATTGGAACCGTAGTTAAATGAGCCACGGAAAAGCATA
>NW_019758812.1:0-309 GCF_002891405.2 Cryptotermes secundus | reverse complement strand
ATGTATGTAAAAAGTCATTCAGTCAGCAGCGTTATTTGAAGAGGCATCAGCATATACATAGTGTAGAGAAACCATTTTGTTGTGATGTATGTGACAAGTAATTTGGTCTGCAGAGTCACCTGAAGAAGCATTAGCGCATACATAGTGTGGAGAAGCCATTTTGTTGTGATGTATGTAAAAAGTCATTAATTTCGAAGAGTTATTTGAAGAAGCATATGCATATGCACATGCATAGTAGGACGAAGCTATTTTACTGTGATGTATGTAAAAAGTCATTCAGTTGGCAAAGTCATCTGAAGACACTGAGCC
>NW_019758811.1:0-309 GCF_002891405.2 Cryptotermes secundus | reverse complement strand
ACCGCTTGAGCTATGGCGCGACCTGTGCATCGTGGTTACAATTGTATAGAAAATATAAAATTCAGTTTACTGAACTAAAATAAGAATTTAAACTTGCCATTGTTTCCACCAGGTACTCTTAATTAATAGGGTAATTGATTTGACTCGATTATTGCACTTTTATATGTTTTGTCACGTGTTTCCTAGGTAACGCGACAAGAAACGATGGTTTCGAGTTAGATGAATGTTATCTGGGCAATTATTTGTTTACACTCACAAATATAATAACCAGGGCCCGGATTCTGATGACCTGAAAATATTTAAAAAATG
>NW_019758810.1:0-309 GCF_002891405.2 Cryptotermes secundus | reverse complement strand
AGTTGTCTGTAAGGGTAGAGTACACGATATGTACATGTAGTGCATGCTATATAAATAAATAATAAAGTATTGTTGCGTAAGCGATAAAAATTATATATGTTCATTGTATAACGCAACAGGATGCAGTCCTTAAAAATAAAAATATTAAAATTAAAATTTTTAAGAATATTAAGATATTCTAATTGGAATTAAATTTGAGTTATATGTTAAAAGGTGTATATGTATTTCCTCCTTTTGCTCTGTGTTGTATTCCTTTTGTTTTGTGTTGCCAATATGCTTTCTTGTTTTTCTCGGGATTCTTCCTGTGGT
>NW_019758809.1:0-309 GCF_002891405.2 Cryptotermes secundus | reverse complement strand
GTTTGGTAGAGATATATCAGCTTACTGAAGGAACGTGCTGCATCCATGTTCTACCTGATGATGGAGGCAGTAGTTTCTTTCGAAACGGTATGTCTGCTGCACTTCGATTTCATTGTTCTGATTAGCATATGACACGTTATTTTAAAACAACTTTAGACCTTGATTAGTGATAACAGTCGTCACGGTTCCCATAGAACGCCTTTGCTCGTAATGTCTTGATCTAGCCGCCGCGTTATCTAGCAACGTAATCCCCAAAGCTGATGCGGGTGTGTCTGAGAAGAACACTGTTTTGTCCTTTGGATGAATGTT
>NW_019758808.1:0-309 GCF_002891405.2 Cryptotermes secundus | reverse complement strand
CCACAGACAGACTGACTGACCGTCAGTTGCAACGTAACTTTGACTTGAGAAAATTGTTACTTGAATAGAGTTCTATAGTGTTGGACAGTTTTTAGTGGGAGATACTTAGTCGGAGATAGATAGTTAAAGTGATAGTTACGGCGAAAGGGGCCCGCGTGTAGGGGCTTGAGGGATTTTAAGAAGTTTAGCGGTCGATGGAGTAGTAATAGAAAAATGTGCAAGCTTAACGGAGGATCCCTGTAACCATACGGACTTAATTGTACTATTGTACTGTTCATTTGTCTAAATACTATACACATATACTGTTCA
>NW_019758807.1:0-309 GCF_002891405.2 Cryptotermes secundus | reverse complement strand
GTAATTCCAGGAAAATTATCGGATGGTGTTCAAACACAGGCCGCTTTCTTTCACGAACTCTACCGTACAATTTCGCCTCCTCTCACCACACAATAATTGCTCAGCTGGATATGAAATCCCACACTGTTACATAGCCCAAAGTTTCACCGTTGTCTTCGAGAATGCCCGTGATTCTTTCAACATTAATCCTGATTCACCATTCAAAATAACCCAACAGTTGATACAGCTTTGTTAAATAAGCCAAAAAGCAATTATGAATTACCTCATGTCTGAAGGATTATAGTTGTTTCCCCTGCGACTAAGTCATTT
>NW_019758806.1:0-309 GCF_002891405.2 Cryptotermes secundus | reverse complement strand
GGCAGAACCTTTGACTCAGACTCCACTACCCCTGATGGTAGAAAAATAAGAAAATGATGACCAGGATAGGGAACCCAGAGCATGAGGGTGGTTAAGAGCCACAGTGTTTTTCTTACTCCCTGGAATATCATAGTACACTCACTGTTGTTAACTGAACTTCACAGACCCGAATCCTTCTTGCGTAGATAACATTTGCTCAGCTACTTAGAAATTTCCAAAACCTGAAGCTTCATTAGTGTGTTCATGAGAGCCTGTCACAGGTCCTTATCTTGAAACATATTAATCCATCTACATCCTCCCATCCATTTT
>NW_019758805.1:0-309 GCF_002891405.2 Cryptotermes secundus | reverse complement strand
AGCTGTACCCTTTCTTTTTATACAGGCATTTAGGATTAATAACAGTAATTCAGGATATTCGAGCCATATACTAAGCACAGGACATGCATATGGGAGTATAACCTATACAGCAGAAAAATACAATACATGAAGTCAGTAAAGAGAGATTAAACATGAATGACACGTGTATTAACGTTTATAACCCAATGTTCAAAGCATTACAAGAATAAAAGACCAGCTAGCACAGAACTCTAATAATTATTAATGCATGTTCATGAAAGAATATTGTTCTATAATAATGGAGGCCAGTTCATTTGTCCTTATTCTTTT
>NW_019758804.1:0-309 GCF_002891405.2 Cryptotermes secundus | reverse complement strand
ACCATACATGCTTTGTCACTTTACTACAATGAGTAATACCTCCCGCAGCAGATTAATGCCTTAAGCAATTTTACCACTCCGAAACGGCAGCCACTTGAACGTTCGTAGGCTTGACCACCGCCATGTTTAAGCCTCTTATGCTTCCTTTTACATGCCTTCTTCTCGTCCAGTTGCACGTACATTTGCATCTCGATAATTTTGAATAACTTATAGCTGTTTCGACACCCTGTGTGGTCTAGTGGTCAGAGTCCCTGGCTAAAGATCCAGAGATCCCGGGTTCGATTCCCGGCCCTACCAGATTTTTTCTGA
>NW_019758803.1:0-309 GCF_002891405.2 Cryptotermes secundus | reverse complement strand
CCATATTTCGGATAGGCGCCCAATTTCGGATAGCTTAGTTCCTCGCAGGAAGTAAGGACAGGTCACAGGACCTTACACTTCCTATCCAAACAGTTTCTCAGCAACGGCAGATTGGACGGTGAAGCAGCAGCTTTGCCTTACCGTCAGTGTGCTTTGCTGTCAATTCTGATGCGGTATTTTCGCTTACAGAGCTAAGGTTTCGAAACCATACGTGAGCTTTCATTTGCACAGAGTTCACATGAACTTAATCGTATACATTATAACATATTTCCCGCACTACCTAAAGCTTCAATTCCCCGTTGTGCTACC
>NW_019758802.1:0-308 GCF_002891405.2 Cryptotermes secundus | reverse complement strand
TGCTACCCTGCTAGCTTTCCATAGCTAGATTGCTAGCTTGCTACCATTGCGTTCTAGCATGCCAGCTCTGCGTTGCCATCTTGCCAGATTTGCTTCGCTAGCTTGCAAGTTTGCATTGATAGCTTGCCAGTTTTGATTTGCTACCTTGCTAGATTTGCGTGGATAGCTTGCTATATATGCGTTTCTAGCTTGCTAGATTTTCGTTTCCAGCTTGATAGCTTTGCGTTGCACTTTGCTAGGTGTGTGTTGCTAGATTGATAGCATTGCTTTGCTTTGCTTGCTTGCTTTGCGTTTCTTGCTTGCTAGCT
>NW_019758801.1:0-309 GCF_002891405.2 Cryptotermes secundus | reverse complement strand
GTCTGTGTTCCTCCATTAATGTCACACCCATAAAGGATCATACGAACATAACGAAACCTCTGGCTCCAAAAAAAGGAGGGTGCCGGGATTTTCCAGTTGAGCAGCCATTGCAATCTGAAGAAGAATTCTGTTTCATGAAATGAGACATTCTGATGATATAAATACAGAGGTTACCAAATTAATATCGCAGCAGACTACATAAAACGAACCATAAGTTTGCTGAAAATGTAAATAATTTGAATCTGTATTTCAACAGATATTTACCAGCCAGAAAAAAATATTCACACAGAAGCTGTATACTTTTTTTTT
>NW_019758800.1:0-309 GCF_002891405.2 Cryptotermes secundus | reverse complement strand
AGTTTTTAATTTATATATACAGCAATCCCTTGCCAATTATGAATTTCAAATATCTACAGTTTCCCATTTTTATCCAGTTTTGTTTGCCACAGTATTTAGTTTTATGTAAATGTGGCTTTTAATTTCCATACGTATGGAGAAAGTCAGCTTTGGCACTAAGAGATCCACATTTTCTGGGGCCAGGGCTCTAATTGCATTGAAACACCTCGCTTCTAGATTAACATTGCATTTCATTGCCTTTTTTGTGGGACTTTTTATAGTTTATGTCTAATTTATTTTTATATGTTATTACATACAGTATTTTTTTTT
>NW_019758799.1:0-308 GCF_002891405.2 Cryptotermes secundus | reverse complement strand
TGTGCAATTCCCTGCCTGACTCGTCCATCTGATTGCCGCAACTTCCTCAGTTGTCTCATTTTTCTTTATTCTGATGCCACAGAGGAAAATAATTCTTATTATTTGCTCCTAAGAGCAAATTTCCTACATTATTTAATGTAATTGCAAGGCACTATAAGCGGTATGGCCGCTCACAGTTGCCGCGCGGTCTAAAGTATGAACCGTATTCGTCCGCTCGAACTATGGGATCGTGGGTTCGAATCTCACTTGTGGCACGGATAACTGTGTGCGTTTATTCTGTGTTTGTGTTGCTCTGTGTGTAGGTAGTG
>NW_019758798.1:0-308 GCF_002891405.2 Cryptotermes secundus | reverse complement strand
GTCTGTCCACTTACACTGACTGTCGTCACCGGCCGCTGGCTGTTGGGCTGTTACTGGTGGCGGCGGCTACAGCTGGCTTTGCCCTGCTCCACTTATCATACTCACTAATGTGTTTAGTTTGGGCGCCAGTAAACTGCTACTATCAGTTTACAGTTTATGACAGGGTTGAAGGATTGATAAGGGGATGCTATTGTGGGGTAACTACGTTGTAGTTCTTCTGTAGAGCTAAGATTCTGTTCTCAAGGTCGTTTGGCAGGGTTTCGCTTAGGAAGGGGAGTGGGACTCCTTTGATAACACACACACACAGA
>NW_019758797.1:0-308 GCF_002891405.2 Cryptotermes secundus | reverse complement strand
AGAATTAGAATATACAAAACTACAATTTTGCCTGTGGTTCTGTATATGTGTGAAATTTGGCCTCTGACATTAAGGAAGAAACATACCAAGGGTGTCTGAGAAAAGGGTGCTAAGGAGAATACTTGGACCAAAGACGGATAAAGTGACATATGGTTGGAGAAAACGGCATAATGAGGAGGAGCTTCATAACTTGTACTGTTCACTACATATTAGGATATTGAGGGGAAAGTGAGAAAAAAAGAGACCATTATGAAGACCAAGATGTAGGTAGGTGAATAATATTAAAATGGATCTTAGAGAGATAGGAT
>NW_019758796.1:0-308 GCF_002891405.2 Cryptotermes secundus | reverse complement strand
AAAATAAGCTGCCACCATACAATCACAGGCCGATCACGGTGGCTGCGCGGTCTAAGGCACAAAATGTCTTTGCCTGCTTCAAAGCTGGGACCGTGTTTTTGAATCCCACTCGAAGCATGGCTGTTTGTCTTTGTTTATTCTGTGTTTCTATTGTACTTTACAGGTAGTGGCCTTGCATCAGGATCATCCCCCATCCAAGGAGTCCTATCTGCTGTATAAAACTAAGAAACTTAAGTGACACGAAGCATTTCACGGATGCCCTATGCCCCAAGTTGGAGAAACAGGGATGGATGGATGGATGGATGGAT
>NW_019758795.1:0-308 GCF_002891405.2 Cryptotermes secundus | reverse complement strand
ATTTATTGTGAATAAGAGACATTGTAAAGGAATGTGTCAATAATCCAGTCATTCAATTCAGAACCTATCATTATTCGTCACGGAACCCCGGACACACGTGAAAATACAAAGGCATTAAAAGAATGTTTTGAAATCCAGAGAAGTGGAAACTTGCGCATTCACTTCCGTATTCATCTCCATTTTAAGTGTCCTTTAAATATTCTTGTAGTATCTCCACTTATTCCAGACTGACATCCGGACAGTACTTTAAACAGACAGCAATCGGTTTCCTGCAAAACAGTCATATCTCACAATTTATAGCTACCATA
>NW_019758794.1:0-308 GCF_002891405.2 Cryptotermes secundus | reverse complement strand
GAGGATAGATGAGTGGATCTTCTACTCTGAAAAAGGAAGCAGCAGATACATGGGAAAAGTTCTTAAATATGTACAAGACGACGTGACGTCAGATATCAGAAGACATCAATGTTCAAACATGCAGAATATACACAACGAGATTTCAGCTCTTCTAGATTATGTTCGTAATAATTAAAATTCTATCGGAGCGTGGTTTTCTCTGTGTATGGACTTGGTCGTTCGCATTAAGGGAACAACAGAGCCTTGGAGTGTTTGACAACAGGGTTATAGGGAGAAGGTTTGAACCTGAGATGGAGGAAGTAAAAGGA
>NW_019758793.1:0-308 GCF_002891405.2 Cryptotermes secundus | reverse complement strand
GGAGCTTCCTGCTCCGGCCGCTTTATATGCAGAGAGAACGGCCCTGGTATCCATTGGATAGGAGTTTCGGTAGTCCCAGCAAAGGAGCGTAAGATGTGGAGAAGAGAAAGACTGTTGCCCCTGTTGGGAAGCAGAGCTGCTCCCCCGGCCGTACAGCCAGCAGACAGTCGCTACACCGGCTGATGGCTCTCGGCTCCTAATAGCAATGATGGCAATGGTTATATTGCTGTTGGAAATAAGTATGTAAGTAGTAATAACAGTAGTGTCTTAGTGTCAGTACTGCTCACGCAACTGGGTGTGTGGGAATA
>NW_019758792.1:0-307 GCF_002891405.2 Cryptotermes secundus | reverse complement strand
GTGGGAAGCCAGCGACTAACCGCTTGAGCTATGGCGCGGCCAACGCCTTACTTAATTCAGAATTTAAGCGAAACAACATGTAAACAATTTTCGCCTGCATATAATCCACTTTTCCGGGAAACTTTGTTATATTCTAGAACCACGAATAACCATAATTCTCGGCGTTGATAATGTAGATAATATCTGTTATAATTATGACTGCATAGAGCTCGCATAAATATGAGAGTGAAAATTATGCTAACAGATTACGAAAATTATATACAAACATTTTCCGCAAAACGTCAATCTGTTTAATAATTTATGGTTT
>NW_019758791.1:0-308 GCF_002891405.2 Cryptotermes secundus | reverse complement strand
GCACATTAATAATAAAGAATTGAATTGAATTGAAAAATAATAGTAATTCTACTCGAGGTTATGTCGATAGTTTATGTATATGTATTAACTAGAGAAAGTGCAACATGACTCGTATACACATTCTCATCCCTCTCTTGTTCCCGAACTGCTCGGCACCTCCCTGGAATATCTGGGACAACAGGGAAGAGCTTCTTAGTAATTAATTCATTATATAAATTGTTCTGTTAATGAAATGCTCCGAACTTCATGGGTGATGGTTGGCACACTTCATCCTAATTCCGGGGGTCCCTAGTTGAAATCTCGGCAGG
>NW_019758790.1:0-308 GCF_002891405.2 Cryptotermes secundus | reverse complement strand
TTAAAGGTACTTTAGTGTCTCATGACTCTCCCTCTTGAGAAGTCAAGAAGTTCTTCTCTTTTATGAAACCTAAAGGTTGTAGCTGGTTCCTGTATGAGTCCAATAAGCAGTCCACATCCTTATATTTCCTTAAGTTCTGTCTTAATGTTGTTATTCAGTTTATTCATAGGTCTCACAAATGATCTCTTAAGGATTTTTGACAAAAATTTTATATGCAGTAGGGATCATGACCATGAAGTTTACTTAACACTTTGGGGACTGCACACCCTTTAAAAGGTTTTTCGTTTTTAAACATGGCAGACTGTTCG
>NW_019758789.1:0-308 GCF_002891405.2 Cryptotermes secundus | reverse complement strand
AAACACTGTGGAGAAGCGAAAGTTCGTCCTACAATAGGGTTGAGTTTAATCCTTCTGCTTAAATCATGACCCTTCCTAGCTCAAGTGTCTCTCTGGTTTGCAAAGCCTGCAGGTACAGTATCATCAAAAAATAAAGACCGACAATGCCTTCGTGCCCAGATTTGGATCAGCTGTGAGGGTGAGATCTTCTCACATATCATTCCGTTAAGAGACGAAGCATGTATTACGCGTGACAACAGTCACGTCTAGGCACGGGATCATCTTCATTCTATCCGCGAACAAGGGTATCAAGTCCGCTTCAGCGTCAG
>NW_019758788.1:0-308 GCF_002891405.2 Cryptotermes secundus | reverse complement strand
GCCTCTTTGCATGTCCATTTGGTCATTCTCAACTGGTGCAGGTTTTAGTGGAAGTATGGGATCCTAGCCTTTATGGCGCAGAATCAGTAGCTAAGGTTACAGGTGAAGTCTTCTTGTGCGGCCAGTCGAGCCAATTCGGAGTCATGTCCCACGTTCCGCAGACCTTTTCTGTCTCCGTCACGGACGGACCTGACAGAAGTAATGGACGATTTTCGAATGTATTTAAACATACCGAAAGTCAGTAGTATGTTTTAAGATCTAAAAGTTTGTGACGATGGTGCTTTAGTACAAGTATTATGTTTCTGGAC
>NW_019758787.1:0-308 GCF_002891405.2 Cryptotermes secundus | reverse complement strand
ACAAAATCACCAACGGCGTTCTTGAGATGTCATTAAGCTAACGTTAAAATGGGAATAATGAAATGTAAAATTAAGGGAAGCCTCCCATACCAAAAATGTTAACAAAATTTGTGGAAGGAATCCTGTAGGTTACTTTATGCCATTCTCAGTATCCAGACCCGAACCGTGAGATGACGAATGAATGAAAGGATTCCGAAGGAGGCTGCCATGACCAAATTCAGGGACTCCCAGTATTTGTATGAGACTGAGGAAAACAAAAAACATGCTCGGTCAGGATAACCGGCGCCTCGGACGAGATTCGAAAGGAG
>NW_019758786.1:0-308 GCF_002891405.2 Cryptotermes secundus | reverse complement strand
TCTGAGTTGATTTTGTCCAGTCTTTCTTGTGGGATTGACCTGTACGACAAAACAGAACACTCATTCTGTGATTCAAAATCCTCACAGAAGTGAGATGATTACAGCTACCAGGAATGTGATGCCATACAGTCTGGCGGAGTGTTTCCAACATTATAAAGGAGCCTGCCATCTTCAGGGTAAAAGAATAAGCCATGTGGGAAAAATAGGTTAGTGATTTAGTATGGGGAGGAGGACTGCAGCTAAGAGTGACCCAAGGGAAATGATATAAATGAATGGGATTCTATATCCCTGAAGGACACAGTTGTAGG
>NW_019758785.1:0-308 GCF_002891405.2 Cryptotermes secundus | reverse complement strand
CACTCGCTTATTCACCTCCGTCTTTAATGCAACTTAAAATTGTTCACAATCTAACACACATACGACGGGGAACAGACATGTAGAACGCATAAGGAAAATAACGCGGAACGGAAAGAGAGTTTTATTCTAAACAAGATGGCGAAGTAGGGACAAAACATATAGCAAATGATGTTATCTGAATGTGAACAATTGTAAGCTGCATTAAAGAGGGAAGTGAATGAGCGAGGGATATTCCTGGGTGTGGAGGGTGGCCGGCGCGTAGGGCTGATATCCTCACCGTCATCTGTGAGCCGACTGTCTAGAAAATG
>NW_019758784.1:0-308 GCF_002891405.2 Cryptotermes secundus | reverse complement strand
CATCATGTTTTGTACTTTTATATTTCGCACGTACCAACGTTGTAAATGCCGGTCACGGTAGACGAGCGGTCTACGGCATGAACTGTCTTCTCTCGCTCGGAAGCCGTGATCATGGATTCGAATCGCCCACAAGGCATGGCTATTTGGTGTGTGTATGCGTTTACTCTGTATCTGTGTTGTCATGTGTTTAAGTAGAAGCTTTGCGACGAGCAGATCACCGGCTCAAGGAGACCTGCCGTCTGTAAAATTGATCACTGAAACTGAGAAATGAACCCTATGCTTCGAAATGGGAGCGAGAAGAAAAAAAA
>NW_019758783.1:0-308 GCF_002891405.2 Cryptotermes secundus | reverse complement strand
GATTCCTGGTATTCATTTCTGTTATAGGCTGAGTCGAACCCAGGGTCATAATGTGGCTGGAAGGATTGTGTCAATTAAAAAAACAGTAACCTCATCGGGAATATAGCTTGTAGCATAGAGCATCAATCAACTACGCTATCACTTGCCCCCAGTTTAAAGTAGTAGAGAAATGAATGACATACTCCAAACATGAGTTATATTTCAGATGTATTTACGACAAAATTGGATTTTACAGAATAATTTATGTAGAATGGCCCTTTTTATTGATGTCTTAGTGGAATACAATGACAAACCTGAAGGCTAAAGGA
>NW_019758782.1:0-308 GCF_002891405.2 Cryptotermes secundus | reverse complement strand
TATGTGCATAATTATCAAACTGAAACTAAAATGGATATATTTGAACAATTAAGAAGTGTCTTTTATAAATATCCATTTATCAAATATTAAAGTTTAAAAATCCCTTAACAAGGTTAGAGTCGTCTCTTTGAGTCTCTAAAACACGTATAAACAATTTACTTTGAAAGATATTTGTAAAAAATGAGGGAACAATATTCTATACAACATGTAATTATTTTGTAGGAAATTGTTTGTATCGAATCGTTATAGACAGTTCCAAACCTAAAGAGCCTCGGAGGCTGATCTCAGATATTTAAATAATTTTTTTT
>NW_019758781.1:0-308 GCF_002891405.2 Cryptotermes secundus | reverse complement strand
GTTCATACGACAATATATTAAAATTATCTTCACTTATAAAGTAAAAAGAAATAAAATTACGATATAAAACACAATAATACAAGAGAAATAAATAAAAGTAAAAGATTCGAAGGCATAGACGTCAGAGAAGAAGACATAAATATGGGGAAAATGGGCTCAGCTTGCAGCCGGTTTCTGCTGGTTTCTTTCTTGCTTTACTTTCAACGGTGAAGACAGAGGCCATATAGCCCTCCGAAATGCCAGACTCTCTCCGAACTACACAGTGTTACGAACCAAAAGACCTATATGTTCCACGTCAGTAATTTTTT
>NW_019758780.1:0-308 GCF_002891405.2 Cryptotermes secundus | reverse complement strand
AAAAAAAAAGAAAAATGAACTGAGGTTAAGCTTATGAGATAAATAGCAGGAATTACCGTCCTGGATCAGAAGAGGGATAGAGACGTAGACATGCCTACACAATTAAATGTTGTTACACGAGTATAAAGTAGGGGAAGAGAAGGGGAGAAGGGAAATAGCAAGAAACATTCTGCCGTATACGGAACAGACCATGGACCCTCTTCTTTGAAGCACAAAAACATTAGGAAGAATACTGAAATTTTAAATCCATGTTCGTGATAATTCCAAATTTGGAGACCAAGGCGTAGGTGGGTGAACAATATTAAAAT
>NW_019758779.1:0-308 GCF_002891405.2 Cryptotermes secundus | reverse complement strand
TTTCTGTTTCGACTGATGAGGGAATGCAATTACTCCTCGTTTAACCTGAACCTTTCTCCTGCCTCCATTTCCTCTGCTCATTACATATTACTACACTATCCTTTCGTAGGTTTCACCCTTAAATAATTTACCCTTAAGTATACATATTTAAAGCCCGCATACTAGATTTATCACAAGGATCATTAGTCACAACTATAACGCCAAATTGCGTAGTCTACACACTACTGGTAATGTTGATACATACACCCTAACGACAGCCATACTGCCGGGCTATCTTCCTAGGCAATTACTTGTTACATAATTATTCT
>NW_019758778.1:0-308 GCF_002891405.2 Cryptotermes secundus | reverse complement strand
AGATGGGAAGGTAATAGTGAGGTGATTTTGAAAAAATAGGGTGTAATGGTGGGGACAGAATTCATCTTTGGTCTGAATAGGGCCCATTGATCAGCTGTTGTGAATGTGCCAATGAACATTCAAGTTCAATAAAGGATGGGAAATATTTATGGAATTCTCTGCATGGAGTTAATCAGTGTATTAAAGATGTCTATAAAGAAGTGATGAATGTAGATCACATGGAGAATGTTTAGAATGTGTCAATTTTGCCAGAAGTCAGATCTTTTCTAAGTGATCAATTATGTTTCTTCTTTCATTTCTTATGATCT
>NW_019758777.1:0-308 GCF_002891405.2 Cryptotermes secundus | reverse complement strand
GTGCCGGAAATTTAAACCCAGTTTGAACCTACCTAACTTTATTTAATTTTAAAATTTTATGGTTGAAGGAGCCGGTCACTGTGGCCACGCTATCTAAGGTGCCGTCTTCGCCCGCTCGAAAGCTGGGATCGTGGTTCGAATTCTTCTCAAGGCATGGATGTGTGTGTTTATTCTGTGTTTGTGTTGTCTTGTCTGTAGGTAGCGGCCTTACGACGGGCTGATCCCCCATACAAGGAGTCCTAACGACTGTCTAAAATTAAGAGACTGAAGTGAAACGAAGCGTTTCACGGATGCCCTATGCTCCAAGT
>NW_019758776.1:0-308 GCF_002891405.2 Cryptotermes secundus | reverse complement strand
ATGACAAGAAAAATATTAAGCTGCATGCACAGAAGACTTCATGTGTGCTGCAGTCACAGTGAGACTGTTATAATTACTGTACTGAAATCCCTTACCAGGATACGACTAGTGAAGACTCAGAAATAATTGTGTATCAATGAACTGCAAAGTGTGTAATCAGTGACTTCTTTATAATTAGCCCCGATCTGTTATTGTATAAGGTGTGAATAAGTCCAATCATCCAATCCATACCCCTTCTAATAGTCACGCTCCACTAAAACACGTGACAGTGTTTATATCTGATGCTACAAGGCATGACAACATTGATA
>NW_019758775.1:0-308 GCF_002891405.2 Cryptotermes secundus | reverse complement strand
TTGTAGTTATATTTGGTGAAGAGTACAGGTTATGAAGCTTCTCATATAGTTTTCTCCAGCCTCCTATCACTTCATCTCCCTTCAGTCCAAATATTCTCATCAGCACCCTGTTCTCAAACACCCCCAGTTTATGTTCCATCCTTAATGCCAGAGACCAAGTTTCACAACCATATAAAACAACAGGCAAAATTATGATTTATGTATTTTTCATTTAGCGGGATGAGACTGAGTCTACTTGGTACTGCAGCCACTACTGGCATATTGTGCCAGCCCCAGATGATAGATGATGGTGATTGTGGAGCCATTGG
>NW_019758774.1:0-308 GCF_002891405.2 Cryptotermes secundus | reverse complement strand
TCTTCTATTGTAAAGAATGCGTGTTACTGGCCGTTACCTAGCAATGTATGTCCTATTGTCACGTGCGCCTGTGTTGCGGGAAAGTGTTTACCGACCCGTTGCCTAGCAAAGGGTATACACGTCACAATAATGTGTATATCTTGGGCATCTAAGCAACTCCTGGCTTCTCAGGAAGGACTGAGTTTCATGGACTTAATCTGTTAGATATGTGAGACAATTAACCAGTCACTGTGGTCGCTAGGTGTAGAGGCGTGTTATGTCTTTTAGAACTCAAACCCTAGGATCATGAGTTTGAATTCCACTCGAGA
>NW_019758773.1:0-308 GCF_002891405.2 Cryptotermes secundus | reverse complement strand
ACGATCCGAAGTGAGGGACTGATGAATTTAGAGAAACATGACGAGTGCAGTCCAATGACGTCTGCCTCCGATTAATTCAGAACGCCCAGTTTTTTTAAGATCTGTATCCTGCGGGAGCATCGCTTCACCACCCCAAGAAGGATTTGAATCGACGGCCGCCCTCCCAGACAAGAATTCATTTCTTATTGGATGATCTTAACTAGCCAAATTCGTCCTGCATTCATCAAAAGCCCATCATATGACGATCTTTGAGAATGAAACACTTCCCAAGATACAGAACTCGGAACCCCACATGTGAGAGCGGTTAT
>NW_019758772.1:0-308 GCF_002891405.2 Cryptotermes secundus | reverse complement strand
CTTCGATCACTTTGATTTTCCCTTGCCAGTTGTCGTTGTACCAATGCTGCACTCATCAATCATCAGGAACAGATAAAGTAGTTCCATACAAGACCGCACTACCAAGAGACTAGATCTCAACCAACTCGTTAAATAATAAAAAATAAAAATATTGTTTCAATCTCAAATATTTTATTAGGCATGTGCTTAACCAGCGGCTATTCGGCACTATAATTCATCACTTTGCAGTCTATCACATCATGAACTGCATGGCTTTAATTTCGGCATTTAGGCGGTTTGATTTTCAGTCGAGAAACTTGTCCTGAAGT
>NW_019758771.1:0-308 GCF_002891405.2 Cryptotermes secundus | reverse complement strand
GAGAATAGGGAGGGCGTTGCAGCATGGTTATTTATTTACTAGCTAAAAACTCCCTCACAGACGGTGCTGTGTGAACAGGTGCATTGTCGTGATGCAAGACCATGAGTTGCTGGCAAAAAGTTCGTGTCTTTCCGTCTAAATTTTTCACGCAGCATTTTCAATACTCCAAAATATTAAACTTAGTATGCCAACGTCATCAAAACATACTGAGGTTTCTGTTCACTGCTTCCGCGCCAAGCACTTTGGCGAGTTCGCGAACTTTGTTGTGAAGCCTCGTACATCCGGGGCAATCTCTCATCTCAATATTC
>NW_019758770.1:0-308 GCF_002891405.2 Cryptotermes secundus | reverse complement strand
ATTTTTCCAGATGTCAGATGAGTCAGACTGGAATAAAAATTGTATTGTGTGTATGCATGCATGCATGATTACATATGTGTGCTGTAATGTTTATCTTGTTTCAAAATAGTTACTGTCTTACCGCCAATAGCCACACAGGATCATATAATAACTTTTTTTGATGACTACTGTTTCGCCATATAGCGTCATGATGTCCTCTTCCTGTGTCTTATACTGAACTAACAAGTGAACCAAGTCACAGCACTTCCATCTTCATTCATGGTTCTTCACACTTGACTGCTATATGCTGCTTTTAAGTTCACTGAAAT
>NW_019758769.1:0-308 GCF_002891405.2 Cryptotermes secundus | reverse complement strand
TCCGTCCATGCAGAGGAAATGGGCAACCACTCTGCAGATATTGACGAAAATTTTATTGTTTGTTATTTTTGTTTAGATCGGCTATGTTTAACGTGACTTTATGTGATGACCTACATCTGTTTCTGGACGTATATGTTTAAACATTCATCGAACTGAAGTTCTGGAGAAGAGTGGATAACATATAATTTATCCATCTTCAACGTAAGCCTTAGGGCTTGCGAGATAATTAAACGAAAATGATGTTTTGATCACATTTGTGAATTTATTATACAACAGTGAACCGTGATATCCCGAGCACAGTGGTGCTT
>NW_019758768.1:0-308 GCF_002891405.2 Cryptotermes secundus | reverse complement strand
GGACCACCTCTTGTGGGCAGTCCACAGCCTCTTATTCAATATATTGGCAGCTACCCACCTTATCAGGAACCCATCTTCCCAATCTTCAACCTGAGGATGCCCCATGCCATAGTGACAAGGGGCTGACCTGACATGACATGAGATCATAAGTGGAGCCATGTATGTACATATTTTAAGACCCTTTTATAAACCATGAATTTGATTTGTGTTATGACACAAGCTTCATTTTTTGTTTATATGTGTGTGTGCACTGCTTGCTAGAAGAAGCTTAACAGTTCTTAACCTTACATTATGCTAAATTATACATT
>NW_019758767.1:0-308 GCF_002891405.2 Cryptotermes secundus | reverse complement strand
ATATTCTTATGTAAATGGATTATATCTCTTAAAATATTTCTATACCCTTTCCAAAACGCATCTGTACGTGCATCATACCTCAAATAGGCAACCTTATGGAAAAAAATCCTGCATGTTCAATGAGGCATTGCACAACGTGCTGCTAGGGTTCACCATATATAGGCAGCACAATTTAATACCAACTTCTGTGAAATCAGTAACATAATTACATCTGTATGAAATGCTGATACTGATGGTGAAACACCCTCAAGGAAGTCATAGGTGAGGGCACACCAAGGAAACTGGCAACCGCAACGCAACCGCACTTT
>NW_019758766.1:0-308 GCF_002891405.2 Cryptotermes secundus | reverse complement strand
GTAATTTCCGTAGGGATAATGCTGATTACTCCCCGTGCTTCCCGTTTTACTTGCATAATCCTCTTCTCATTTAACCAAATACGTTGCGTAAAAAGAAGAGCGAATGCGAAGAAAAGGAAAGATACACATAAATTCTGTTTATCTTCGGACGTGTCTACACTTACAGATCGATTCAAATTTTGGAAAATGAAACAGGAAGGAAAATTGAAACTGAAGAGACGAAATTTTTTAGAAAGAACTAAACAAGGAGTAATAAAATTAAGGAATAATTGAACATTTTCAATTTAAAATAACAATATTCTAAAATT
>NW_019758765.1:0-308 GCF_002891405.2 Cryptotermes secundus | reverse complement strand
TAGTAACATTTATATCCGTTGCTAGGGAACAGCCAGGTAAACACGTTCCAGCGAAGATAAATTCTTGGCCAATAATAGGCAAAGTGTCCTTATTACTAGGCAACGAAATTTTAAACACGCAACAATAGGACGGATGTTTATAGCTCATTGCTAGGCAACAGACAGTGCGCCAATGAACTCGCTGGGTAGGAACCACGTGAGTTGTGTTTTGTGCGCGGTCGGCGCTACGCACCTATTATAGAGGGACATGTTGTGTGCTGGAACTTTTGTGTGGGTAACTCAATTAAAAGTTAAAACTTCTGCATCGA
>NW_019758764.1:0-308 GCF_002891405.2 Cryptotermes secundus | reverse complement strand
TTACGAAAATAATTTTGCGCGAAAAATTGTTACAAAACCAAATATCGATTTACTGGATTCTCTGCAGATTATAATACTCAAAGTATTCAGTCGATTTTCAGTTATAAACCAGAAATATTTACTATCACTCATCTCACATTGAAAATTTTCGACTTCATGTTCTGATTCTATAGTGAACCGAGATTAACGGCCGTGGGTATCCGTTGCGCTGACCGCGAGACAACCTCTATCAGCAAAAGTTGGCACTAACTTCGCCAACAAATGGTTGTCGCTCAATCAGTGTAGTTCGCTTGCGGACTACAGGCAAC
>NW_019758763.1:0-308 GCF_002891405.2 Cryptotermes secundus | reverse complement strand
CTAGCAACGACCAGTGGAGACTATAACAAACTGCGAAGATTTAGTGCTTGCCATATTTATTTGTAGCGTGTGGAAATTAACAAGACTATTATAATCATTTGTACTCCTAGTTACGAGTTATAACTGTTCAGTACATCCAGTAATCAATCGAAACCTAGTGTTTAGTCACTAACACATGAGAGTGTGTTACTTACCATTGGCCATATTCCTTGCCATTGATGCGCCGTTGAACATGGCGCGTGCTGCGTCCATCTGAAAAAATGTATGGAAAATTTTGATTTATCCTTTATTACCACGCAACAAATTGA
>NW_019758762.1:0-308 GCF_002891405.2 Cryptotermes secundus | reverse complement strand
GTGCATACAAAGCTAACTATAGTGTTTATTCTTAAAAGAAGAGAACTTGAATTAATTAAGAACATCAAATTTAAATATATTTTAACCAATTTTTAAATTCAAATTCTTAATTAATTTTAATTGTTGTTTCCCTGGGAAGGATGATGCAGAGAGCTACACATCTTACATCAGAGGATGACCATTTATGGCCCAAACATGCTGTATTAATAACAAGAAAAGTGCATGAAACACGTCATTGCAGCAATTACCACGCAGCCATATAAACATTTACGAAATTTGCATTAAGAAGTGCTAAATTTAGCGGCTAG
>NW_019758761.1:0-308 GCF_002891405.2 Cryptotermes secundus | reverse complement strand
AGCTAACTATCTAACTAAAGAACCAAATACCTAACTAGCTAGCTAACCTACTAACCAACTAGCTAGCTATCTAATTAACTAGCCACCTAGCTAACTAACCAATTAACCTAACTATGCCCATGCAGTAAAGTTCTCCTTTCGAAGGTAATATGTGTTCTGGTAGTCAATAAATACTACACATTTTGTGGAAGCCAGAAGTTCTAATGGCGGTGGCTGTAGAGACCATTTGCTTTCCGGCATGTGGCACCATCTTGTTCGGTAGATTGTTACCAACCTTTCGGAGGAAACTGTTGTGTCCATCTTCAGTT
>NW_019758760.1:0-307 GCF_002891405.2 Cryptotermes secundus | reverse complement strand
TGGCCGCAGTACAAGGGACTTAGTCCCGCCCCACTAGCAATAAATAAAATAATAGTCCGGGAACATTCCGATAGTACATTACAATTCTGAAACTGCTTATAAGAGTGCTTCTCAGCTGTAAAGGTGTGTCCCACTAGTGAGATTTGACAGCCAAGAGACATGAGGTCTCAAAAGTAATTGTACAAATGACTATTAAAATGCACATAATTGTAACAATACACTTCTCGGAAAAAGATCTTTGTTTTTACTATGGTGGGACTAAAGTCTAGGACAAAATGAGCAGTGGGATGCAACATGCAAAAGGCTG
>NW_019758759.1:0-308 GCF_002891405.2 Cryptotermes secundus | reverse complement strand
AGACCCTGACCGGAATCACCGGCTTCTACAGTTCCGTTAATATTTCGTACCAATGTGTTTCCAAGGAAACTGATTACTGAGCCGTTGTTTAGCAGTGGATGGTTCCTAGACTGCGATTGACGAATAGCGTGTCGGAAGTCCGTATCTTTATATGTTATCGCCAACGGCGAGCGAACCAATGAGCGTTGGAGCTGCCGCGATCCGCGCTAATCGGCCAGCGCTTGCTTCATTGTGGGTGGCTGCCACACCGGAAATTTGTTGAAAATCAGATCTAGTAAATTTCCGAGTGTGACGTAATGGTCTGCGTC
>NW_019758758.1:0-307 GCF_002891405.2 Cryptotermes secundus | reverse complement strand
CTCGTTTTGGAAGGACGTGGCATTAGACGTGTTCCCTGTCCCTAACATCATCCATAAACAAAATGCTCTCTCACCGTCCCTGTACTACCTCCATATCAACGTTAAATAGACAGGCCTCCGTCCCAACTAACTGGATCCTGTTTCAGTTACGATTCTTACACCAATGCGTAGAATTCAAGGAGACAGGTTACGCACCCTGGCAACAACTGCTAGTGGCCTATCCATTAAGCTACACAATTTTCTGGAGTGCGTGTAATGGTCGCTATTATTATTGTTATTATTATTATTATTATTATTATTATTATTA
>NW_019758757.1:0-308 GCF_002891405.2 Cryptotermes secundus | reverse complement strand
CTGTCTGTATCTAGGAAGTATCCGCAATGCTTGAGACATGCATTGTAAAGATAACACTCGATAAATATCTCTGAATGGACATAGTAAATGTAGGACCGTTTTATCATTCTTTGCTTTCCTTAAGGAATGAAAGTCGATTGATGAGATCGATAAACTCTGTGTGCATATGCGCATGTGTATTTACTTTCAACTTTAGAGTAAATTGCCCGCTTTCACAAGACTTGTGTTAAAGTTATGTAGTTGGGGGCCACACCAACTATTTATTCCTTGGCACTACAGCCCCAGTTGGCCTAGGCCTACCTCTATGA
>NW_019758756.1:0-307 GCF_002891405.2 Cryptotermes secundus | reverse complement strand
AAAAAAAAAAAAACTCCGTGGCTTTTAGTCCGCAAGCGACCTATACCGACCAAGCGACAGCCACTTGTTGGCGAAGTTAGTGCCAACTTTTGCGAATAGATGGTGTCGCGTGGTCAGCGCGACATTAATCTCGGTTTTCTAGACCGGACCAATCCCCGCCTACAGTCACTTAATCACGTAACAATAGTAACACATGTTATAGACACATGGGCGCATAGACTATGGCATATCCCGAAAACTGAACTTACGGACGGAAACACGTGAGTTTCACCAGCATGACCAATGTTGCTCGAAACATGCAGTGTGC
>NW_019758755.1:0-307 GCF_002891405.2 Cryptotermes secundus | reverse complement strand
CTCTGAAAATGCGCATGCGCCTCTGCTACCTAGCATGTCATGAAGCTGGATTGTGCTGCTACCTAGTGATAGACACAGAAAACATATTACGCCGGTTACAGTTATTTTACTTCTATCTGTGACCTATTTACTGATTCTCCCTGCTAATATATGACACCGTGACGTTGATAGAAATCCACCGAATATCAGGAGGAACATACTACCTCCATCATCAGAGTCGAAGAGAAAACCAATCAAGCAACAAGCAACCAGAAAGTAGATATGTTCTCCGAAACGTCGATGAACTATTGCCGGATTACATAGCGTC
>NW_019758754.1:0-307 GCF_002891405.2 Cryptotermes secundus | reverse complement strand
GCCGTAAAACCGTTGGAAAATTCCAGCTCAATAGCAGAGAAATGTTAACGTTCGCAGCGTCATAAATTTCAAATGTTATATGTGCATGTATGTTCGCTTTACCATGTGCTGCATTGCCCTGCGCAGCTAGAGACGGACCGATCCCCATCAGAGTGGTCATAAAATTGGACAGTACCCTATTGAAAATTTCAGAGCTGATTCTGAATCGAAACGGACCAGAAGGCCTAAACAGTGAAAACTAAAGCCATGTCTATTAATATTAGTATTATTACGAAATGTCAGACGCCATTTTGGTAGACTGCTCTGC
>NW_019758753.1:0-307 GCF_002891405.2 Cryptotermes secundus | reverse complement strand
TTGAGAAACACTGGCCTAGAAGACACCTTGTTGAAGAGTTCTGTTTCGCGTTTCGTTGCAACGGTCCCCAATATATTGGTTGCCGCGGGAACTGAAGCGGTTCGATAACCGTTACCTAAGAAACCATTACGCGAAACTCCGTTCAGCAGGCGTGGTGGATCGCGGCTTTCAGGCGTCTTGTCACAATACTAATTTATTGGAGGAAGCACAAGAAATGTTAAGAATGTGAATATAGTTCCTAGTCCACACATTCATGTCTCATCAGCGGAATGAATGTGATGTCTGACCCTTCTGCCTGCCAGTTTTC
>NW_019758752.1:0-307 GCF_002891405.2 Cryptotermes secundus | reverse complement strand
TTCGCCCGCTGACAAGTCGGGAAGGGAGACCCAACTTCTGGCAGCGAATTCATGGCCCACAGGAGTCCGGAGGTCCAGTCCTCATTGGAAACACAAAAAAGCAATACACCTCTCACTGATGTCCCAAGTCCGTCGTTGGCGGAGCGCATTCGTCGTCTCTCACACTTGCGAGCCAACAGGAAAGGATGGAAAGGGATAATACCTCTGAAACACAAACAAAAACTCACGGCAGACGCAGCATCATCTCCGGGGGGACTCACAACCAACATTACATAATAATTGGTTGCAATAGAATGACATTTCATGG
>NW_019758751.1:0-307 GCF_002891405.2 Cryptotermes secundus | reverse complement strand
GCTATGGCGAGGCCGAAGCCGGCGACTAACCACTTGAGCTATGGCACGGCCAGAGAAGTCACTTGCTCTGCCAAGAACATAACGCTAACCTTGCAGTTCGTATTAAAGTATATACTGTATTTAGACGATGTGGCCGAGTAAAGATAGCTAATAGATTATTTGAGAATATAGCAAAGTTAAAATGTTTGGGAACTAGAGTAACAAATTAAAGTTTGATTCACGAGGAAATTAAGAGCATATATGATTCGGGCAGTGCTTGGTGGAATTAAGATCAGAGGCTTTTTGTCTTTCTGTCTGCTGTCTAAAA
>NW_019758750.1:0-307 GCF_002891405.2 Cryptotermes secundus | reverse complement strand
GGACGGTCGGTCATTCAGTCAGTAAGTCTTGGTGTCGAGCCCCATTAGGGGCTAATGACCAGTTAATTATTACCGTTTGACAGTTAGGTTCTTGTTTTTGTGGGTCACCTTCTCTGACGAAAGGACCGGTCTGTCCTTTGTAGATGCTGCTGCTCCTTGCCAGCGCAACCATTTTCGGGTCCGAGTCCCTTGGGGTGACGGCCTCTGTGGTCTTGTGGTCAGAGTTCCTGCCTACAGATACAGAAGTCCGGGTTCGATTACGGGCGCTACCATATTTTCTGAGAAGTAATGGGTCTGGAACGGGGTC
>NW_019758749.1:0-307 GCF_002891405.2 Cryptotermes secundus | reverse complement strand
AGCGTGAAGGACAATAAATGTTCTACGGAATTTGAGGCCTACGTGGACTTATTTGTAGCGTGACAGACACAAAACACGCTACAATATATATGACATATGCTTTTTAAAAATGAACAAGATCTACACAACTGATTATTCTGACATTCACAAGCATAACAGTAAAGGAAAACAGGATTGGTATGTACAAACATACAATACTGGTCATTGCAAAATAAGCATAATTAACATGGGAATTAAAATACATAACAGCCTGCCCCCTGATTTAAAAAGAATAGAAAATTTTAAAGTTTTTAAAAATAAATTAAAA
>NW_019758748.1:0-307 GCF_002891405.2 Cryptotermes secundus | reverse complement strand
AGACTATGTTCGGCAGATCCACGTCCCACTGGAATTAGTGCTAACTGCAACCAACTTTTGAAGACCAATGTGTTACCACAATCTCAAGCAGCACAATTATAATTTTATTGTAAAATGAGAAGCATAAAAATTGAGAATTTATATATTTACACTTCTTTCTTTTTCTCTTCTTTGCTTCCTTTCTATCCTCCGTACTTTCTATTTTTACATGCAATTCAACGTTAACAGAGACGAAACATTTGAGGGTATGAACTATATAATGTACTCACTCACTCATGGAGCTGAGCCCTTCTTGAGAAGCCGCCAA
>NW_019758747.1:0-307 GCF_002891405.2 Cryptotermes secundus | reverse complement strand
ATTTGTAGGTCCCAGTTACATTTATATCACATACTGTGTAAAAACTTTTCAGCCGACGAGCCAGTTCGATTAGCACTTCATGCAAAGTAGGATTCATACGTCTATTATAGTGATATGAGCCAAAATTAGGTTCGATCAGCATTTTTAATGCAGATAAACTATACTCAATACAAACAGATTCCGATTTAACATTGGGACGGACAGGGACCACACACCCACTGTGCGTTCACTGTATGCACCATGTGCAAATGATGCATACAATTTATAATAACAACTCCGTGGCCTGTAGTCCGCAAGCGAACTATAC
>NW_019758746.1:0-307 GCF_002891405.2 Cryptotermes secundus | reverse complement strand
TTTCTGTCCACTGCTGCCATGGCAAGCACATGATGGCGAGTTCGCAAACTTTATTGTCAGACCTCATACATGTACCAATGCCTTATTCATTTCAAAGTCCAATTTTACATCTCCCAGTCAATTTCATTTAATATCAACTTTATACAGTTGCACAATGGACACCACTTCAGATATAAATTACAAAAAATGGTAACTTTTACTAAATTACAAGTTTTGTATTTTTTTGTGAGTTTCGTGTAATTTCATATGTACGCCCACCTGATAATGATCATTTTAGTGACCGATATACACTCAACTCTCGATTATC
>NW_019758745.1:0-307 GCF_002891405.2 Cryptotermes secundus | reverse complement strand
TGGCTTTAATTTTGACAAAATGCTGAAAATCTGATGCATTAGTAACAACTGTAATACTGTGAAATATATATCCATACAGAATGCAATTTAATAGTTCAAGAATAAGTTATTAGTGTATGACTGCCTGATGATGGTTCTTCATAAGCTGAAACATGTATCAAGATACCAATGAAATCAACAAACTCATTATACACAGTTAATGTGAACAAGATTTTGAGAGTTGTGTTGTGATGGATAAACGGAAAATGTCATGTGTCATGGAAGTGGCACCAAGATTTGTGCCCAGCATACTGCCATTTGTACTCAT
>NW_019758744.1:0-307 GCF_002891405.2 Cryptotermes secundus | reverse complement strand
ACTGTATAGTCTGAGGTGCTGGCAGTGTCACTAAATAAATCATAAATAATCTATAATAATGAAAAAAAAGTTGAAGTAATTAAGGTTGACAGTTTATATAAATGTCGGTATAATTTATTTTGACAAATGCCTTGGAAGCACACTGATAGCATCCATCTTAAATTGTCTTGCTTCAAATCAAACACATTCACCAGCTTGGTGTATGCCTGCTCCAGATGCCTGGCCACTCAACAGCATTGTTCATTGCGGTATGTAATCTTGAAACTGACATAACGTGCAATCTGTCTGATAGATTTTGTTCAGATTT
>NW_019758743.1:0-307 GCF_002891405.2 Cryptotermes secundus | reverse complement strand
GCAAGAAACTACAGCGCTACGGCTAATTCCCGCACTCAGCAGTTCACTACAGCAAGTATTAAAACTTCTTATTCTGATGTGTCTTCACCGGTTGTCGCCTGGTAACGGCTTTAAATGCCATAGCTTCCTCAGCTTCCGCATTCCTATCCTTACTGGCCGGTGACTGTCTCACAACTAAATTCTAGACTCGTCCTGTTAGAACACAACGGCACGAACCGCGCAGAAAACATCTCTCCTAAACGGCCCTTCTATTGTCGCGTCACGCAGCTGTCGCACGGGCCACGTAGAGAACGCCGATCCGCAGTTA
>NW_019758742.1:0-307 GCF_002891405.2 Cryptotermes secundus | reverse complement strand
TGTAGTGCTCATGTAAGTGCATTAGTGATTGTGCTGAGTGACAGTCCATGCAAAAGAAGCGGAAAATGGGAGACTTGCTTGATTTTGAAAGAGGACAGATCGTTAGTGCGCGTTTAGCTGAAGCATCTGTGGCAAACTTTGCCACGGTATTGGGTGTATCGAATGCGACAGTTTCTGAGGTTATGTCTGCGTAAATGAATCGTGGGAAGACAATATCAGCGAAGAGGGACAGTGGACAAAACTCAACATTGACAGAAATAGATCATCGAACATTGAGAAGGATTGTCTCGAAAAATCACAGAACTAC
>NW_019758741.1:0-307 GCF_002891405.2 Cryptotermes secundus | reverse complement strand
TTTAAGTTCTATATCTATTTGTAACTTACTTATTGACTTACCCTCATAGGAACAGTGGGTAGGAAAATAGCCCTTTTAAGGGGCATAGAATGTTTTTTGACACAAGTGGGAAATAGATTAGTAAGATGCCCTTTCCAGGGACACAACATCATTCTCAAAAGAAAAAGTGAAGTATGAGTAAAGTAAAGAAGTAAAGACCCTTTTTGGGGACCCTGTATGTTTTCCTCACAGGTGGGAAATTGAATCACGAGAATTTGGAAGAGACAGCTCTTTTCTGGGGCCCTTTGGATAGGCAGTGTGAAGTGAG
>NW_019758740.1:0-306 GCF_002891405.2 Cryptotermes secundus | reverse complement strand
TTCAGTTTAAAATAAATAACATCCATGTTATTTTAACTAATGTTGACTAAGTTATCGATTATAACATCCAATATTTAAATCATGAAATATCGCAGATATATGTGATGCGAAAAAGTGGACACTCTATACAGTGGTACAGTTTTGGCACAGCTGAGACACTTGATGATGGCCGTTTGGGGTGGACACATGTTCTGAAAAGGAATGATAGATTATTGACGGAATTATATTATGAAGAAAGCAGTCTTCTGGGATTTGGCACCATGTACCCTGAAGATGGAGGCGATACGTTCCTCCGAAACGTCGGTT
>NW_019758739.1:0-307 GCF_002891405.2 Cryptotermes secundus | reverse complement strand
TCATTTTCCGTAAAGTAGACGAGAGAGTGAATATTTATACACTAATTGTAATGAAGTGATATACGTTCGTTGTTTCTATTTGTACATTTTACTTTATTGTGAACCTGCTTTTTGTGTGTCGTCCTCTGTTACTTTACAACAATCACATTTTATTCTTACCCTCTGTGGTTGTGCTAGGAACTTGAATAAATATGTAGAAAGGGTTAAATAATACTGTTAACGGTTGGTATAGACGTATCGCTCTTTACTTGTATTCGAGAGGTACTCCGTTTGAATCTCTGCATATACACTGAATATCGAGACGGAA
>NW_019758738.1:0-307 GCF_002891405.2 Cryptotermes secundus | reverse complement strand
GTTCACTGGACCTGAACCAGCCTGTGGCATCACTATAGGAGTTGCCAGCCAGGCAATCAGGGACTGGACTAACACAAAACATGAGAAATACTGGGGATCCTTAACTGGACTCAAGCAAACAAAGGGACTCATACGAGGGCCTTCCACTAAAAGAACGAAGGAACTGTTGAAGCTAAACAGAAAGCAACTACGATGGGTGGTGGGCCGAGAAGGCCAACCCCTCACAAATTCATCCATTCTAAAGAAATCGACGGGGTTAATCGAAACTTCATCTGTTGCTTTAAATTTTTGGAAATCCATTTTTTTT
>NW_019758737.1:0-307 GCF_002891405.2 Cryptotermes secundus | reverse complement strand
TTTTTTTTGTATCTCTGCATCATAGCTACCCTTTCGGATTGATCTCGTGTGTAATTAAATTGATAACGGCTGGTCAATTGGCATTTCAGATGTACGAGTATAAGATCATATTCGTACAGTTCACACCATAGTGCTAAGATTGTCATGTTCTCCTTCTGTCTTATTAGGCTGTGTAGTGGCACTTCGAACGTCGACCAATACCACTGCAGTTAAAACTGTCTCAGTGCTTAACCAATTAAGCACTACGCCGTGAAGGCGTATGGAGTAGTTGGCGTATAGAACCACATTTTCTTGACCTTAACACTAG
>NW_019758736.1:0-307 GCF_002891405.2 Cryptotermes secundus | reverse complement strand
TCACTAATACACATGTCAATATCAACTGTGTCTTTACCAGTCACTAGTGCTCGTTTCATATTATCCTGCTTCAGAATCGACATGGACTGTACTTCCTCCAAAACATTAAGCAAGCAGAAGCATTGTCACCTAATGACCTCTATTAATTTAACATCCATTTTAACATTAATATTTCTACATTCTTTTGACAAGACATATTTTCACAGTCTTATTTCTTCAGTGGTTTTCTTCCTCATGCTCATTTTGAATTTATAATAGCCTCTCAATTTTAAGTTCATTTATCAATGGCTCTACAGCCCTTTGTTGG
>NW_019758735.1:0-307 GCF_002891405.2 Cryptotermes secundus | reverse complement strand
GCTTGTAACATAGTGCCTCAACCAACTACGCTACCACGTGCCCCCATAGTCCGGAGTAATACCTCAAAATTAGGCAAGGCCAATCCATAAAATATTTCTACAAGATCACCCTACCATTCCTCTCTTACCTCTGCAGGCCTGTAGGCTTGGAGTTCAAACTAACTTGGAGCTAAGAAACAAGTCTAGAAAGTGCCTTCGCTGGTTCGGAAGAACACTGAGTCACTTCAGTTAGACATTTGCTATTCTGCTCATCAGAATTGTAACAAGGGTACACCCTTAACCGTGAAGCCCTCTCCTCCAACTTTAC
>NW_019758734.1:0-306 GCF_002891405.2 Cryptotermes secundus | reverse complement strand
GCAAGCTAGCAACGCAAAGCTGGCAAGCTATAAACGCAAACTTGGAAAGCTAGCAACGCAGAGCTGGCAAGCTAGCATAACAAAGCTAGCAAGTTAGCAACGCAAAGCTAGCAAGTTTGCAAGGCTAAGCTAGGAAGCTAGCAAATGAAATCTAGCAAGCTAGCAACGCAAAGATAACAAGCTAGCATGGCAAAATTAGCAAGCTAGCAACGCAAATCTAGCAAGATAGAACGCAAACCTAGCAAGCTAGCAAACGATAAGTTAACAAGGTAGGAACTCAAAACTAGCAAGCTAGCAACGCAAAGA
>NW_019758733.1:0-307 GCF_002891405.2 Cryptotermes secundus | reverse complement strand
CTGCGCAGCAATTGACGAAACAAAACGCGAGTTCCAGGCCCGGTTTGACATAGGACAGATGAGGACCGAGCGGGGAATCGCACCCACGGTCAGCGCGGGAACTGCTCAGCCACCGGCATTTAACGGCAATTCAACATGGAGCGTGTTCCGTCGACAGTTCGAAACCGTAGCGGAACACAACCAAAGGTGGACAGGGAAAAATCAACATAACCGTTCACCGCTCTCAAGAGCCGGGCGGCAGAAGTGCTACCCGGAACTCCGACAAATACAACTTACGAGGAAACACTTCAGGCACACTTTTCAGTCG
>NW_019758732.1:0-307 GCF_002891405.2 Cryptotermes secundus | reverse complement strand
TAGCTCCTCAGTTATCCTCATGAGGCTGAGTGAACCCTGTTCCAGTCCCACAACCAGATATGACCATATGCAATTAAAACTGAATGACTTGGGTAGAGAGTCAATGAAGGATGGATTGATGATTAACTATGCCAAGACAGAAGCAGGAAGAGCAAATGATATGATAGGCGAATAACAATGGAGAACAGAGAGATAAAGTGAGTGACAGATTTCTGCTATTTGGGAAGTAACAGTATATATAGTGCCAAACTGCAGAAAGGTGTCAGTGCTTGTGTTAAATCTGTGCTCTTATATGGCTGTGAGACCT
>NW_019758731.1:0-307 GCF_002891405.2 Cryptotermes secundus | reverse complement strand
GTGAAACTTGGACTGTAAGCTGACTGGCTGGAGGAAGATAAGATTCAGATATATTTTCCCAGCTTTCAGAATGGCATTCGGGACCGGTGTTGATGTCTTCTGATGTAGGCGAAAATGGGGACTCAATGATGAAGGAGTGGTTAATTTGAATATTTCTGTCTTCTGGGATATAACATCGTGTATTCCGCTGAAAATTAACTGACATTTTGGAGAAAATTGGCGCCTCCATTTTCCCTGCATCACGCTTTTTCCTTCTTTGGCATATTCTTCGACGCTGAAGATGAGGACATGTTTCTCCGAAACCTCT
>NW_019758730.1:0-307 GCF_002891405.2 Cryptotermes secundus | reverse complement strand
GAAAGTGCCTCTGATAAGTAACAAGTGAGCCCCAGAGCCGGTCTGAACGCTATGGAGAGGAGAAAAATACCTTACCTCCGCCGAGAATTGAACACCGATCCCTGTATCCCTCAGCCAGTAGCCTGTTCACTCTACTCAATAACAGAGAAGAAAGAAACACATGAGAGACATGGAAAGGTAAAGCTGTCCCTGTGATCAATTACGCACCGCATCATGAAAAAAATACGGTACAATGGAGGTACTGCTCCGTGCATTCTTAACGGCGACATTAATGCAGGTGGCTGGACAGCTAACCGCCCTAGCCTCT
>NW_019758729.1:0-307 GCF_002891405.2 Cryptotermes secundus | reverse complement strand
GCTGCGGTGGGAAGCCAGCAACTAACTGCCTGAACTGTGGCACAGCCATCTCCTCTCCTGGTTTCCACTATACACAGATCTGTACATATTTCCTTCCTGTTCACTCACTCTGTAAAATTGTAAGAGAGTGGGACCCTGGTGTTTGTCACATCTCATTGTGGACTTCTGGGTTATGACACCGTGTAGTCTGGTAGATGATTAGATGGTCAGAAGATTAGTCACATACCAAATCTTCACTGCCATAAAATGATCAAATCTGATATAAAGGGTATGGTCTTCAGGGATGTGACGCTGTGTAGTTTGGGGA
>NW_019758728.1:0-307 GCF_002891405.2 Cryptotermes secundus | reverse complement strand
AGGAAATTTCCCTCTGATCCACAACGTCCGAACCGGCTCTGGGTCGCGCCCATCCTTCTGTTCAGCGGGTACCGGGAGCTCTTTCTCCGGGGCAAAGCAGCTGGGACGTGGAGCTGACCACTCACTTCCATCCAGTACCGAGTTTAGGAATGGAGGACTTACAGTTCCACTCCCCCATACGTCTTCACGGCTTAGTGATTGATCAATTAGGCATAGCGGTAACTTTGCCTTTTACATGGCGATATGAACCTTGCAGTTTAAAGTCTCAGACTTTCCACGTTATCTTCCAAACAAAATTATATTCTCT
>NW_019758727.1:0-307 GCF_002891405.2 Cryptotermes secundus | reverse complement strand
GAGTCTATTATTGTACCAGTTCACAAGAATGGTGATATAACTGACTAGTAATTATTGCAGGATATCACTGCTTTCAAGTTCATACAAAATTTTGTCCAATATTGTTCTCTCATGGTTAAGTCCATACATAGATGAAATTATTTGGAATCATCAGTGTGGGTTTCAACATAGCAAATCAACTACTGATCAAATCTTTTTAATTCATCAAGAACTGGAGAAAAGTGGGAGTACAATGAGACAGTACATGATCTATTCATAGATTTAAAGAAAGCCCATTATTCAGTTAGGAGGGAAGTATTGTACAATA
>NW_019758726.1:0-307 GCF_002891405.2 Cryptotermes secundus | reverse complement strand
CATGAACTTTACGCAATTTAAATTAGCAAACTCATTCTGTAGCAGTGGTTTGCAACTGGGATAGGGGAAAGGGAAACATGGTAACTACTGCCTACTACTGTCATATGACATGACATGAAAGATTCCCAAATACAGAAAGGAAACTCAGTTTTTTAAATTTTCATGATAAAAGTGAATTTTTAAGTAGGAAAATCTGCATTGTTTCTGAAGACCAGATTTCAGTGTTGTTAGTTTTGTGATGTTTCACTGTAGCCATCCTGAAATTTATTTGGGTGATACTGAAGAGAAATTTTATAGGCTGTTGGCT
>NW_019758725.1:0-307 GCF_002891405.2 Cryptotermes secundus | reverse complement strand
GTTTGGGTACATTATTACAATTATCTTCTTCTAACCAATTTCTTTTCCTGTACACTCTCATATATGCAGCATGCATATTACCAGTGGACATCTTAAGTGCATGACACATACTCTACCAGCCTGCCTATAGCGTTGTATCATACACTAAAATGCTGAACTGAATTAGCTATACCTAGCAATTATTATCACATTTCACTTGATTTATAAGGTTCCAGCTCTAACCGCATAGAAAACATCATTTTCACGGTTATTCCGTTTTCTCTATTGTTCCGCGTTGATTCACTGACACTGTAATGTGTTAAATTGC
>NW_019758724.1:0-307 GCF_002891405.2 Cryptotermes secundus | reverse complement strand
GTCCTTGGGATATTTATTTACAAATTTTGTAAGCCTGATGTAATGGAAAAGTTAGTGACTAATGAATTGGAAGGGATGTACAGAAAAATTATGGTGACACCATATGAGTTATTACACCAACATTTGTAGGGAGGGACGGAAGAAAACCGCGAACATTCATGAGCAGGAGGGTCGGTCACTCTGCTGAGATTCGAGTGCGGGATCTCCTGAATATGATGAGATCCTACCCTCTCCATCGCGACGCTCGGTGTCATACAAGAGAATTCTGCCGCCTCCACTTCACACCTTGCGTCTGACAGACCGGGAT
>NW_019758723.1:0-307 GCF_002891405.2 Cryptotermes secundus | reverse complement strand
TTTATGTATTTATAATTATTCTATAATTGTAATTGTTATCTGTAATTATTAGTAGAATAGCAAACAGATCGAAATGTATTAGAAATGTTAGTTTATTATATATCTGATGACTGAAAAGTACTTAATGTCCATATTTATGGATTTATAATTAATCTGCAATTATAATTATTATTAGACTAGTAAATAGATCGAAAGCTCTTAGAAACGATAGTTTATTACATATCTGATGACTGAAGAATATAACAGCAAAGCATACAGTTTAGTATCTGTCTTCATGGATTTCCAATTATTCTGAAACAATAACTAT
>NW_019758722.1:0-307 GCF_002891405.2 Cryptotermes secundus | reverse complement strand
GACGAGTCTCCCGACGAGCACACGCCTGGCGAGCACGAGCACGAGTAATGTGGACGCGCCTTTAAACAGTTTTTCTCAGCATTCCATAACTGTATATAGAGATCACTGATATATTTGGAAGTTTAGTATCATACGGAGGTTGGTAGTTAGGCTCACGATCCGGCCGTCATTGTTCCCGTGATAACAGCTCTTCGTACCCACTGAACAGCAAGCTGGATGGACTCCAGGTAATATCAGAGTCAATTCCTAAATTTCGTAACGAGACAAAATATTCACCCCAAAGTTATTTAGAATTATTCTCCCTTCG
>NW_019758721.1:0-307 GCF_002891405.2 Cryptotermes secundus | reverse complement strand
ACTGTAGTGTCACAGTAGAGTGCAAGAAGGACAACACATCTGCTGCAGCCTAAACCATATAAGACAATAGTAATCCATGCCTTGCAGCTGTGTAATCCAGCTAGCAGGGTTCATTTCTGCAGTTGGTTTCTACAGTGAATCACTGAAGATGAGAGTGGTCCACAACTGACATTCTTTTCTGGTAAAGCATGCGTTCACTTGCAGGGATACAAAAATATGAAAAATTACTGCTCCTGGAATTCATCAAATCCACATCTAACCCACGAAGTATGGCTAGATCCAGTGAAAGCTGGAGTCTGGCATGCTG
>NW_019758720.1:0-307 GCF_002891405.2 Cryptotermes secundus | reverse complement strand
AACTTGTTTCCAAATACGTCATAATCTATGCTTCTCCCTTAGCGTAGCAACCAACGTTTCACAGCCATTGTAGTTTGTTATAAGCTTCAGTGTTCTGGAAGTAAAGAGGGATGACAGTTGATGAAGTAAAGTAGTGACAGGTATGCACTGATTTCCTTAATTTTATTTAGTGCTTTAGATAGATCTGACCTGAATACACAGTTTTGAGTTCTGTGACATAGAATTTCACGTAAGAACGTATTGTAAGAAGGTAAAAGAAAAGGTAAAGCTATCTCTGTAACAGGCCGTGGAGGCCCGTAGGGTTGTG
>NW_019758719.1:0-307 GCF_002891405.2 Cryptotermes secundus | reverse complement strand
ATCTCTTTCCCCTTACCAGGAATCGAATCCCGGCCGTTCAGCTTGTAGCACGTCGCCTTACCGACTGAGCTACGACGTACATACAGTTTTGGTCAATTTCAAACCGGCTAGTTTACGTATGTTCTGAACTCGAATTTTGTTCTAGTGCGAATGGCCTTTGGCGTTGAAGCAACGGAAACCCACTCACTGACCACTCACTACACTCTGGGAGTTGGCGGGACCAACAATTCATCACCGTAAAACAAATTTGCATGTTGCGAAACGACATGTACTCGTACACGCTTGTGAACTTGGGTGGGGAAGGAAA
>NW_019758718.1:0-307 GCF_002891405.2 Cryptotermes secundus | reverse complement strand
GCTTATAGCATAGTACCTCAACCAACTACGCTACCGCGTGACCCCTGTCAGTAGTAACATTTCAGATAAATAAAAGTCGCGAATACTAAATACCGAGATAATATCATTGGACTGACCTAGTTTATTACGTGATGTACGTTATCTTGGTAAAGACAATAGACGTCTGATTCAGTCCGTTCCCCTACACAGGCCCACACATCGCAGGCAGTATACACGAGCTTCATGAGAGTGTACAGTACTCGTACAGCGAGTTGTATTCTGCGTAAGACAAGGCAAAACAAAACATTTTTTGGAGAGTAAATAAATT
>NW_019758717.1:0-307 GCF_002891405.2 Cryptotermes secundus | reverse complement strand
AGGTTTCAGTTATGATTCTGAGTTGCGATAAGAAAATTATTTCAGGTTTAAGGAGTGAAACCATATCAGCTAGGGGGAACACATTATAATCAGAGGACAGGTTCCAATTTATGGGACTGAGGAGGGGGAGGTTGGGTTAAATGATATTTTTTCTAGGCATGTTGGTTTGAATTTCAGCCAGGACACTGGCTATCCTGACAGAGAATTTTTTCTTGTTTTCCTCAGACCCTCTCCACGCAGTTTGTGGTATCTCAATTCAACTCATAATTTGTTGCTTGGGATCACTGGCTTTCTTGAGTTTGTCATC
>NW_019758716.1:0-307 GCF_002891405.2 Cryptotermes secundus | reverse complement strand
GCTGGGTCGGTTAGCATGGGACTCAGGGTAGCGGTATTCTGGGAGTTGATCCAACTTAATGTTTATTCACTTATTGTTCTCCAAACCGCACTGTTAATTTAATGTATTCTTATGCTTTAAATTATAACATGTTACTCGATCTGCAGGCTATGTCTAGGAGCGCGCAAGGGTCACGTCCGTACACTTCAGAATTGGGTGAAAGACTCCTTTGTGGAATGGCTTGCACCCCCCTGGCTGGGAATGCGAAAGAATTCGAATTCTTCATGGTGCGGACATATACATGTCATTCCATCTTCCGTAGGGAAGT
>NW_019758715.1:0-307 GCF_002891405.2 Cryptotermes secundus | reverse complement strand
CCTCACCGGGACTTGAACCCGTGACCTTCAGGCTTGTAGCAGTGTGCCTGAACCAACTACGCTACCGCGTGCCCCCAGTGTTCTGTGTATCAGGCATTTTCCCCAGCGCATTATCCAGCTTAACAAATTTGTTACGAACTGTCCTGACATAAGGAGGATGATGACCCATCTTAACTATGACAGCTGCATCACTCCTAAATCTTGTGAATGAAAGGGGCCAGGGAAAGGGGCTCTGATCAACTGATCTTTGCACCAGGAGGTTCGCTACTGCACTCGCGTTTCACATACACGAGTGGGTTTTCTGCTT
>NW_019758714.1:0-307 GCF_002891405.2 Cryptotermes secundus | reverse complement strand
GATTGTTTTTGCAACTGAGCCCTTGCGGTCATAGTCCTTATGTAGCATCCTCTCTGACAAGAGGATAGGTTTGTTTCTTATGAAGTGGCTTCGCCTTAGTCAAGCGTACGTATCGCACATATAGCGTGTTATTGAAAATTCTTTCTTATGCACTGTATACAAGTCCTCTGTCAGTTCAGGCTTCGCAACGCGTATCATGTCTATCCTTCTTAGCTTTTGCTACAACGGCAGCTGGCAGCTTAGTCACTTGAACAGTTGTAAGTTTGACCGCCGATAGTGGTCTCGACTCAGCTGGTGTCCTCGTTAT
>NW_019758713.1:0-307 GCF_002891405.2 Cryptotermes secundus | reverse complement strand
GCGGTGGGAAGCCAGCGTCTAACCGCTTGAGCTATGGCGCAGCCTCTCCATAGAGTTACTTACTTATTCATTCGTACATTGGCCCGGTCACGTGATCTCCATACAGAGCCTGTTTACCTGCGGCAGTATGATCTCAAATGTAGTTGTGTTTGGACAAATACCATCAAAGTGTTCGATTATCTTCACGATAAGAATCAGCAGTGCCAAACAACCGTTACTGTCCCCAGTGCTAGACCCGCTCCACCCCACCCCCCCCTAAGACTTATGTCGACTTGAGTTTAAACCCAGCGACGTCCTTGGCCGTCTT
>NW_019758712.1:0-307 GCF_002891405.2 Cryptotermes secundus | reverse complement strand
TGAGCCTATCTCAACAATATATTTCTTAAACCCGACCCATCAGTCTGTGTGTCCTTATGTGCATCTGTCCTATCGTTACTAGGCAAATCCTCTGTAAATTGTATCTCGCCTTCCGTTGATAGGCAACGGCTCGGTGAAAACGTTACTTCACCAAATAACGTACACAGAATAGAAGGATTTTTGAACGCTTCGTTTCCTATGCGATCCGTGTCGTATTGAAGGAAAATATATGATTATATCTTCCCAGAACTTCTTACATTTATTATAAGATTTGCACAGACGTGGAGCCCTCTCAGTTGCTTCAGCT
>NW_019758711.1:0-307 GCF_002891405.2 Cryptotermes secundus | reverse complement strand
AAAATTTTACTGTGCCTTCACCGCGCACCTTACCCGCCTTTAGCACGCACCCACATGACGTCATCTGCTGCCAGACTGAAGTCTTTTTTCCCACTCTGATTGCATACTTGAAAATTAAACTGATTAAACTTGCACCGAATTGTGATCTAAACATCCAAATACAAGTAATACAGATGTGTATGAAAGAAGATTTGAAAAACTGGCCATCGTACGAGGGAGAGTCGGTGAATGGGCCACAAATGGATATAAAATTATAAACATGTGATATTCTAATCTCAAAAATTCTCCACCAATATTGATACACTTG
>NW_019758710.1:0-307 GCF_002891405.2 Cryptotermes secundus | reverse complement strand
AGCTCGATGATTAGATGAAGAAATAAAGAATTAAAATACGTCGAAGTCAATCCACACATATTACATTAATCGTACGCAACCAAACCTATCAGACAGTGCAAATGGGTAATGTTGATCTACCCCAGACACATGAAGTGAAATACCTAGGCATGCATCTCTAAAGAAGACTGAGATGGGCAAAGCATATCAAAATCAAAAGAAAACAGCGAAACAAATGAACTGGCTACTCCGAAAATCAACACTATCAATAGAGAGCAAACTTCTCCTATACAAAGCAGTACTCAAACCCATATGGGCTTACGGAATT
>NW_019758709.1:0-306 GCF_002891405.2 Cryptotermes secundus | reverse complement strand
ATTGGCGGCTCCTCAAGAAGGGCTCAGCTCCATGAGTGAGTAATCATTGTGAGCAGCACTCGTTCGGCAGAAGGTAGGGTTTCACTGTGGTGCATACAGTAATCACTGGGTTTTGAAGTGTTAATCGTGATCATAACAGCTCTGACGCATTTCGTTATCGTGGACCCCCCGCAGGGGTGCACGCAGACAAGAAATTGACCTCTGTTGGCATGTAGGTCAACTGACTAACGCACTGGTAGGCCCGTAGCCTATCGCTAGTGACACACACGCCGGATTTTTCCGTGGCGGAGAGTTTACCGTCGCCGC
>NW_019758708.1:0-307 GCF_002891405.2 Cryptotermes secundus | reverse complement strand
GGTAGGCCTAGGCCCAAAATGAGGGCTGTAGCGCCAATGGAAAAAGAAAGGTATCTTCTTCCGAGATCGAACTGATTGATATAGCTTCATTTATTCCTCCTTTCGACTTCATGGATTAGGTAATTTAATGCATGTACTGGCGTCAGAATTCTCTTCAAAGCTACCTTTGATCTTCCTTTCACTATTAGAGAGTATTACCTACCACTTACCTACACTTGTACACTCCAGCTTCCTACTGCACATAAGGCCCCGCCATAGCTCAAGCGGTTACTCGCTGCCTTTCCACTGCGGCGGCCCGGGTTCGATC
>NW_019758707.1:0-307 GCF_002891405.2 Cryptotermes secundus | reverse complement strand
GGCCGGCGAGTGAAGCTAGCCCCTCACGTACATCTAGTATCGAGGTCAAGACAGGTGGAGCTATTACTTCACCTCCCATATGCTTTCGTGAACAATGTTTAATTAGTTTAGCCTTACCTTACCGTTATGGACCCTGATGGGTTCCGCAGTTCAACTTCTTTGTGAGCGCAATGAACAGCCTCTCCTAACCGAACAGCGTCATGAAGTCCACGATCAGCTACATTTTTACCGATCAGGTTTCCGAAGTCGGTCAAGGAATGTAATCATTGTCTCTGTGTCAAGAAATTCGTTACCAAAAATTAACGTT
>NW_019758706.1:0-307 GCF_002891405.2 Cryptotermes secundus | reverse complement strand
ACTACAGGGCTAGAGGTGAGGTCCTAACTCAGGAATAGCAGCATTATCATTGAAAAAATGCATATCTTGGCCAGTTGAACCATATGGACACAACGTGAATGTTGAGAAGGTTAGTAGCCCATTTGTATGTATTACACTGTAACTAGAATGGAATGAGTAACCTATAAAACTTGATTATAGCAACAGATATCATTAGCACTGCCAGATGATCCCTAATGAGTAATGTCTCTGCTACAGAGACAGAACAGTAATGCTTTGGCTGTACCATGTCCTGATTTGCTCAAAAGTTATCAATGGTAATTTCGTT
>NW_019758705.1:0-307 GCF_002891405.2 Cryptotermes secundus | reverse complement strand
GACTGATTTATCACAACCATTGCTTATGTAAGGCCAAAAAGTTGTCTTCCAGTCATGATATTTAGAATGATTCATGACATACTGCATGTACGTATCACTGCGATTTGAACTGCTTCATGTGTTATCTCTGTTTCTTGTGTTCAGTATAAGTTGACACTTATTTGCACATGTATACATGCACAGCGAATTATTGGCAAAATGTAGGACTTGTGAGGGGAATATACGTGATCCATGCTTGCGGGCTTGCAGAAAATAGTAGACAGGAGGTTCGTTCTTTAATTAGTAGTCAGATGTAAGTAATGAGGTT
>NW_019758704.1:0-307 GCF_002891405.2 Cryptotermes secundus | reverse complement strand
TTGGAGGTGAGTGGTCAGCTTCACGCTCCGGTCGCTTTACCCCCGTTACCTATTGGACAGGAGGCTAGGTGGGCCCCAGAACCGGTCTGGACGACGTCGAGAAGAAATAATTCTTGACCCCACTAGGACTCGAACTCAGACTCCTCGGTCCGCCCGGCTCTCCACGCTCATGTTACGTTGTACAATGACGCACAAGAGCAACAATATTTATGTGTAAGTAATGAGATGGGGCAACTTCTACACCTCGACTGTTTCGGGACCTGAATTTGAGTAGTGGTGTTAACAGACCAGTTATCACCCTGAATAT
>NW_019758703.1:0-306 GCF_002891405.2 Cryptotermes secundus | reverse complement strand
CACTGGTCCCTATCCTGAGCCAGATCAATCCAATCCATACCACACGTTCCTATATCTCAAGGATTCATTTTAATATTGTCCTCCCACCTACACCTTGGGCTTACCAGTGGTCACTTTCCTTCTGACTTTCCCACCAATATCCTATATGAATTCCTCGCCTCCTCCATTCGTGCAACATGCACTGCCTACCTCATCCTCCTTGACTAGTGATATTGAACACGGTTCAAAAATAGAAATAGATTGGGGAGTAGTACAAGAGAGCTGGTTGTAAAAGTATTTATTGCTATTCTAGCGAACAAAGCATTG
>NW_019758702.1:0-307 GCF_002891405.2 Cryptotermes secundus | reverse complement strand
GGCCAGCACGGCTTTAGGCCAGGGTACTCGTGCGGAAGTCAATTAGTCACAGGCTGTCAGGATATTGCTGATGCCCTGGCCGAGGGGGTCAGGACAGGCGCAATAATAATAGATTTTTCAAAGGACTTCGATTTTGTCCCACATGATAGGATACTCACAAAAATATCGGAAGATGGAGTGGACTTCAGGGTTGTTGTGTGGACAGAAATTTCTTTCAGGACGCTCACAGAGAGTCAAAGTAGACGGGCACCTATCTGAAGAAGTCAGAGTGACGTCAGGAGTGCCGCAAGGGAGCATTTTAGGACCG
>NW_019758701.1:0-307 GCF_002891405.2 Cryptotermes secundus | reverse complement strand
CTGTATTCGTTTGTAATCCTGGCTCCAATTCCCGTGCTTCCACCGTTACTATTTCTCTTTCGTAACCAGCTACGAGACCTCACTCCGAGAACTGAATAACAGAATTATGAGATTCACTTCTATAGCCGAGGAACGGACAACGCATCATCGTAAAGAAATATCATATGAACGCTTTTCTGTATTGTTGTGTGACGTTACCGCACACACAAGACACCTGGGGGTCACGTGACTTTGTGTGACGTCACAGAGCCGGCGTTTAATAGGAACTGTCCGTCAGCATACGTAGAAAACACTGTTCCTATACTGT
>NW_019758700.1:0-307 GCF_002891405.2 Cryptotermes secundus | reverse complement strand
ATTTACAGATAACATGGTTTATAGGTTTCGATGGGTAAGTTTGTTTGAGTCAACCCAATGTTTTTCTTCTTTCAAGAAATAGTCACTGATCATTACACTAATGACTTCATTAAGAGATAAGACAGTCTTCATAAAGACATCCAACTTATACAGAATGTCCTAGTTCAGCTGGTACAGCAACTAGGCCACAGGCTGGAGCACCCAGAAACTTGAGTTCAGTTCCCAGCAGAGGCAAAAAAGAGTTTACTATCTCCATAGCATCCAGATTGGTTTTGGAGTCCAACTAGTGCACTAACCAATGGGTGCT
>NW_019758699.1:0-306 GCF_002891405.2 Cryptotermes secundus | reverse complement strand
GTTTACACAAGATGGCTGACAAAGGAAGACTGTCTGTAGGACAACGCATAAGAAACAGTTTTTTCTTTACTGAAACAAGAAGTATTGTGGTTACAGAATCGACTTCGAGCCCATTTTCAAACGCGATGGGCGCTTTCACTCAAAACAATCAATCAAAAGTTTAATAATGATGGTTTACTACTTGAGTTGAGCAATACGCCATGAAGACGTATGGAGAGTGGGGATATAGCTCCAATTTTCTTGACTTCGGCACTAGATGGAAGTGAGTGGTCAGCTTCATGCCCCTACCTCTTTACACTCCGGGCA
>NW_019758698.1:0-306 GCF_002891405.2 Cryptotermes secundus | reverse complement strand
TGGGATATAACGTAGTGTGGTAAGTCAACAGACGTTTCAGAGGAACATTTCGCCATCATCTTCAGGGTCGAAGAATAAGCCAAGTAAGATATCAGCGTCAAAGACAGTCACATGGACTCATGGATGGATGGATAAATAAATACACAGGAATTAGGATTCTGAGGTCGACACAGATCACAGTAGCCACGCTAAGGCGAGTACTTCCTTCTGCCGCTCCAACTCTAAGGTCCTGCACTCAAATCCCGCTTGGGGTATAGATACACGTATATGCTTCATTCTTACGTGTCTGTGTTGTCCTGCGTAGGT
>NW_019758697.1:0-306 GCF_002891405.2 Cryptotermes secundus | reverse complement strand
GCCCGTAGCCAGTCGCTATACCGACTGCGCTATCCCATAATCACATAGTGAGACAAAACATAACATGGACAGAAAGGATTCAGACTCCATGGGATGAAAAGTGCCGACACGTGACCTTACTTAATATTGATACTAGCGTAAAAATTGAGCTCATCCACTTGTCACATTTAAATTTATTAAAATGTCATTAAAATCATATTTTATTTTAGTGTTGCAGCATACACCTGATCTCCGACAGTTAGCTCCAGGCTAGCGTCCAGACAAGAATGCTACGCGGGACCGGCGGGACGTCCTGCTCTTCTGTTT
>NW_019758696.1:0-306 GCF_002891405.2 Cryptotermes secundus | reverse complement strand
TGTGCTTAAATTTTCTCAAAATTCTTCCGAATACCTGAGGAATTTCAAGTCTATGTTATAGTTAATTTTCCAATAAGTACGGCAATATTTTGAAGGTAGAATAATTTTAGATGTGTATTCAATATTTTCCTGTCCTTTCGCATTTTAATATAAATGAACGTTACAACTTTATCATACTCTAAGTTCTGTTCTTTGATAAAGTAAAGAGAGGGGAACCCCCCTACATCGTACTTTGCGCAGGGCCCACCATTTCCTCAGAGCTGCCCCAGCTGCAGTTGCTTCTTACTCCTGATGACGTAGCATCGA
>NW_019758695.1:0-306 GCF_002891405.2 Cryptotermes secundus | reverse complement strand
GCACGAGAAGGTGAAGTTCTCCCTATGTTTTTCATTAATTAAGCAGTGAAGGTATAGCTCCACCATTCCTGCCCTCGGCAGTAGATGGAGGTGAGTGGTCAGCTTTACGCCCCGACCACTTTACCTCCGGAGAAAGAGCCCCCGGTATCCGTTGGATATGGGGCTGGGTTGACCCCATAGCTTTCCGCTGGGAATCCACAGTCCGGCCGTCCGGGCCTGCCCCTATACCTATTGAGCTATCCCGGTTCCTTACCTGAATTTTACGTGTACAAACTGTTTCTAATTGATAAACCTTACAAGAAATTT
>NW_019758694.1:0-306 GCF_002891405.2 Cryptotermes secundus | reverse complement strand
GAAACCAAATCAACATCAGTGAAAGTCCAAGTTACAATATTTTCTTGTGGTACCATCCGTGCCACAAGTTTTGCTATTTCATTCTTACATTATTTTAATTTACTGTTTCAATCACCCGATATCATTAGCATATACAACACCTCACCCCTTAGAATAAGGTCGAATTTACACCGTAATTGGGCCTAAAGGTATGATTTTGCTGCATGGGTCCGGAAGGACCTGTTGAGTCTCGCATCATCCTCCATCAATTGGTACGAACTGTGTAGTGGTGTTTCTCCTTGTTCTATGGACAAACTTTCATTACTA
>NW_019758693.1:0-306 GCF_002891405.2 Cryptotermes secundus | reverse complement strand
GATAGGATTGGATAGTATGGATTGGATTGATCTGGCTCAGGATAGAGACCAATGAAGGGATCAGTTCCGTGAGTGATATATGTACTTTCCTTCTAAACAAGGGCACAGAGACTATGTAAATAATGGAATTTCTCGACACAATTTTGTGTTCTTTGGTCCGGTTAAGAGAGCCGGGATAGCGCAGTCGGTATAGCGACTGGCTATTTTTGGACGACCGAGGGGTCGGAGTTCCAGTCCCTGTAGTGTCAAGAATCTTCAATGGCTCTGGGGTCCACCCAACTTCCTATCCAATGGGTAACGAGGGCT
>NW_019758692.1:0-306 GCF_002891405.2 Cryptotermes secundus | reverse complement strand
AAAAACTGTTTACAGCTTCCTTGCCTGGTAGTATCCCTCTTACGGCTCTGTGGCCCTGGCCGGCGCGACCGCACAGAACACATTTTCCCTTCTATTGAAGCATGTATTCGTGTTTGCAGAAATTTTGCCTGGCAGCCCGTTGATCAAATCCGTTACAATAACTTCACGAATTAGTGACTGAACACAGGATGTTGATAGTTTGATTTATTAGATAATTACAACACGGAAATACAAAGAAGTACATTGCACTAACCAATCTACATAAATTACTACATCAGACACTATGTCTCTTAATCAAGCACAATA
>NW_019758691.1:0-306 GCF_002891405.2 Cryptotermes secundus | reverse complement strand
AATGCAGCTCTTAGAATATTGTATAGTGACCAATGGTAGGATCATTATGAATGATGAATCCGAAAGGATGTAGAAGGAAGCAGTTGTATCCTGTTTAAGCTCATTTCACGGAAATTGTTTAAGCAGGTTAATGATATAGGAGAGAACGCTCTGGACTGCCCTTAGCTGGTTAGTGTATTAAACTATACCCCTTTCGAAAACTGCAGGCTAAGTAGGCATAATGTGGTGAATATTATGACGTTCAATGTGAAATTTTAGGAAGATTATGAATGAACGACGGATAGAGAGACAGAGAGAGAGAGAGAG
>NW_019758690.1:0-306 GCF_002891405.2 Cryptotermes secundus | reverse complement strand
TAACAGATGGAAAATAAGGAGGGCTGAAGGGACGGGAGGAGATAGGGGAACAAGAAGGATAAAGGAACGGAAAAACAGGAAAAGAGGGTAGCAGAGACAAGCATGAAGAAAGGAGAAAAAGGACAATGAGACGGACAAGTAAATGGGAAGACACACTGTGACTATGTTCTTGTGTTATTTAACGAAACTTGCATTATAAAGTGTTATAAAGCGTAGGGTGTTAGGATGAGACATGAATAAAAATAGACCGGACTGGTAGAAAGCGGACGTGGTCTAATCGATGCACCTTCCTGGAATTTACCTGGG
>NW_019758689.1:0-305 GCF_002891405.2 Cryptotermes secundus | reverse complement strand
GTGGGAAGCCAGCGACTAACCGCTTGAGCTGTGGCGCGGCCCTTAACTCATTGTATTATAGTCCCTTCCGTAAACTTGTGGACTCAATTGCATAAATTTTTCGCAACCGTCAAACTGTCAGGACACATCTCTGATATTTTCCGGTGAATATCTATTGGACTACCACAACTGATATTAAGAAATTTGCTGATACTTTGGCTGATCTTGCAGCGAGAAAGTAACCACATTCACTAAGTCGAATGGGTCCCGCTAGGAACGCTACCAGCAGAATTCTGTGGCATGTATAGTACTTCCATGTTATGGGA
>NW_019758688.1:0-305 GCF_002891405.2 Cryptotermes secundus | reverse complement strand
CAAACTAGCAACTCAAAGCTTGCAACGCAATGCTAGGAAGTTAGCAACGCAACGCTACCAAGCTAGCAACGCAAAGCTACAATCTAGCAACGCAAAGCTAGCAAGCTAACAACACATAGCCAGCAAGCAGCGAAAACCTGGCAAGCTAGCAACTCAAAGCTGGAAAGCTAGCAACGGCGGGTGGCAAGCTAGAAACGTACAGCTGTCAAGAGAGCAACGCAAAGCTGGGAAGCTCGCAACCCAAAGCTAGCATGCTAGCAAAGCAATATTAACAAGCTAGCAAAGCAAAGCTAGCAAGCTAGCAA
>NW_019758687.1:0-306 GCF_002891405.2 Cryptotermes secundus | reverse complement strand
TTAACATTATTCAGCATGAATCCTTCTGAAAAGTGTGCAAATCTTCACCAGTGAAAACTCTATATGGAAGTTATACAAATTTAAACATACAAGTCTGTCTAGCCTGTCAGTTCAATTACAGGTTTAATGTTGCACTGATCTCAGGCCTACTCATTCAGTGCGAATACCAATTTTTGTTGCCCCATCATCCAATATTCAGAGCCATGTTTGTGTTCAGATGGCTCAGGAGTTGTCTGCTTCAGTCAGGTTCCTCCTTTCCTTCATGCCTACCCAGAACCTGTGTTGTCACTTGTTTACCATTATCCA
>NW_019758686.1:0-306 GCF_002891405.2 Cryptotermes secundus | reverse complement strand
CTGTGTCTTCACCAGCCGTTGTTTGGTAACGGTTTCGAAAGCCGTAGCTTTCGTGTTCACGCCCTTACTGGGCGACGACTGTCTCCCAGCTAACTAACTCTGGGCTTGTCCTGCTTATAACACCTCGGCACGGGCCACATAGAAGACACCGCTTCCAACAGTTTTTCTGTTGTTGCATCATGCAAGTGTCGCGTAGAGAACACCTCTTCCCAGTTAATCCACTGGCGCGTGGCGGGAACATGTTGCCTAGCAACAGGCGTTGTTTACACAGTCATTGTTAAGCAACGGGTACACATGCTAAAGCCG
>NW_019758685.1:0-306 GCF_002891405.2 Cryptotermes secundus | reverse complement strand
AATTTCTTGGGATTTACATTATTTAAAACTCTGCACATAAAGTGAGACTTTATTAATATTTTTTATATCACACTGCCTCAAATTTGAATAAAATGCAATTGCACTATACTTTAGACTGTGAAGATGCTGTGTTCATGAGAAAAATATATTTTTACCACTTCAAACACCAAATGTATTAAAAAGAAAGTAAAGCTTTCCCTGTAACAGACCATGGAGCCCATAGGGTTGTGAAACATTAAGGCTCTCACATTTTCTAGACAGTCAGCCTTACATGGAGGCCACCCTTTAAGCCCAGGAAGATTCCTC
>NW_019758684.1:0-306 GCF_002891405.2 Cryptotermes secundus | reverse complement strand
TGTGAGTAGGTTATTAGTCAGAATGATATATAAATGTTTTTTTTGGCATTAGTGTAAGTAATTGTAAGAAGAGGGTGGAAAGTGAATTTATAGTTCCCATTGAAGAAGTTATAGTTGACTTTATATCTTAATGCTGTGTGTTATAGTGAGAAGTGGGTATGATGAATGTTGTTTTGGTCACAGTAATGTCTAGTGTAATGTGAAGTTCAAGTTCTCTAGTGTGTTTATTTTCATGTATAATAAGTACAGTGATGTGTAGACTGGTGTAGTGGTGTTTTGAAGAATGTTAAGATTTCCATTCAGCCA
>NW_019758683.1:0-306 GCF_002891405.2 Cryptotermes secundus | reverse complement strand
TGATACATTAGTTGACTTTCACAGAGTTATATCCCAGAATATAGAACTGTTTATAATCACTACTGTGAGAACCTCTAGTCCTGTCTGTCATATCTTAGTCTGGTATCTTCAAATGGACTTAACTTTGAGTATGTCACAGGAACACCACTTAATAAAATAATTTTTCTTGTTACCACCTTCTTACATCATCAGCGTTTACAACATCGCAGACACACTGTAGGTGCTACTTAATTATAGAATCACATTTGTGTGTCTTTCTAGCTTTATTATTTAATATTTAAACGATGAAACTGATCTACATAATGA
>NW_019758682.1:0-306 GCF_002891405.2 Cryptotermes secundus | reverse complement strand
CTCTGTTGTAGAATATTCTGTGCTGTCCTGCATGTTTACAGGAACTGCTGTAACAGTTATTAGAATGTAATGACATTAATTTCGTTCCCAAACTCATGTGTAGGATGTTACGTATTCTCTTGTAAAAACAAAATTCTAAAATTTCCCATAAGTTATATGTAGTAGAGTTTAATTATATTAACTTCTTTGTCAGATTCTGTTGTAGAAAGCTCTGTACACTGCTGTGAAAACAGAGCTGAAGAAATTATCGACCCCGATGATAGAGATCTCTGAAACATTTGATTCTGACTCAACACTGGCACGACT
>NW_019758681.1:0-306 GCF_002891405.2 Cryptotermes secundus | reverse complement strand
GTTCTTCATATCTGAACAATCCACATTTTAATTATGGGTATGAAGGTTGCATTCCCTGACTGTGGGTTTTGATAGTTTTCCTCAGACCCTGAAAGCACATGCTGGGATAGTATGTAAATATGAGTGATGATCACTTCTTCCATGTTCTTTTAAATTCATCATTCATAGTTATTTTTCATTTTGATGCTGTATATTTGAATCAGATGAAAATTGTTAGTAATTAACTCCAGTCAGTCATTTAAAGTAATGCTAGTACCTTACAACAAACCAGTCACTTGACTCTGCATACTTTGCAGTTCATAATGC
>NW_019758680.1:0-306 GCF_002891405.2 Cryptotermes secundus | reverse complement strand
GACACTGAAGGCAGCCATCATGTGCCACGCAGATCAACACTGAACGGAGGCACTCCCACTGGTTCTCCTCAGGATCTGTACTGCGTTCAAGGAGGACCTGCAGGCATCGGTAGCCAAGCTTGTGTACAGTGAGCCCCTCAGAGTTCCTGGCAAACTGCTAACACTGACCGCTGAATCAGCAGACCCAGCACAGTTAATCACCGAACTCCAGCAGCATATGGCTTGACTCAGACCGATCCCGGCAACACGGCACACCTCCCTGGCTACGTTCGTGCACAGAGACCTCGGTAATTGCACTCACGTCTT
>NW_019758679.1:0-306 GCF_002891405.2 Cryptotermes secundus | reverse complement strand
TTCTGGCCACCAAAGTCATTCTTAGTATCAGGCGCCATCTTCTATATGTGAATGTTTTCGTCGAGTGGTTCAGTTTGTAGCTACCTGCTCACGCTGGTTCCTCGCTCGTGGATTTTCTACCCTGATGATAGAGGCGGTATGTTCCTCCGAAACGTCGAATGTGTCGATGAATAGCCTCCCCATAGAAGAACATTGTAATATTTGAGGTTTTCGCGGCCGTGAATAAGAAGAATGCCGTCTTCTAGGATATGGGGCCATGTAGATCCTGCTTGAACCGACGTTTCGGAGGAACATATCGCCTCCACA
>NW_019758678.1:0-306 GCF_002891405.2 Cryptotermes secundus | reverse complement strand
GGCAGTCCTCCAATAGGTTACATTTTATAGTTTAAAATTAATGTTACTTAATTGCTTATTTGTTCGTTAATGGGATCTCAACAACTGATCTCGGCCTGGACGACCGAAGAATCGGGTTCGATCCCTGACAGTGGCAAGAGATTTTTTTTTTATTAGTGTACAGACCGGTTCTAAGGTCGGACGGTAATTTCTCCAGGAGTAAAGCGACTGGGACATGAAGTTGACCATTTGACTCCAACTACTGCCAAGGCTAATAATAGCGGTGCTATACCTCCACTCCCCCATACGGCTTTGTAGCGTGGTGCT
>NW_019758677.1:0-306 GCF_002891405.2 Cryptotermes secundus | reverse complement strand
TCATGTGATGTACAGGTTTCAAGGTTACAAAAGATTCTGCATTCTTTTGCAACAGGAGTGGCAAGAATTATACTGCAGAGAACTAAAGAAAAGTTTCCTGCTGTAAGCGAAAGAATTATGAATGTTTCGCGCTTGTGTGCACAGACATGAATTTTATTGTATTTCAGTTCTATTGGCCGAAGAAGCTAAATATTTTGTCACCTGCTTCTGTTTGTTCACATAATCCATGTTGGGTGTTCCTTACATATGGATGATGACGGTTTGGGGTATTATGTAGGAGAGCAATGAGTTCAAGGAGAGTGATGT
>NW_019758676.1:0-306 GCF_002891405.2 Cryptotermes secundus | reverse complement strand
AATTAACCTTTATGAAGCACCGAATGCCGCTAGAAGTCTACTAGGGATTTTGATTACAACCCAAAAAATCAAGTCTAGGTCTTTCAAATTGTGCTAAGCGTGTTGTGTCCCCTTCTGGCCAGGAAATTACGATTTCGATGAAGGCTCTAGTAGGCGCTGGCATAACTACGGCGGCTGCACAGGGACGAAGTGACGATAGGGAAGATGTTTCATTCAGTATGTATACAGGTAAAGGCAAGGCGAGGCTATCCCTGTAACATTTCGTGAAGGCCCATAGGGTTGTGAGACGTCGAGGCTCCCATATTT
>NW_019758675.1:0-306 GCF_002891405.2 Cryptotermes secundus | reverse complement strand
GCATTCTTCTTCTCCCACATTAGTAATCTTCAACACATCGCATCATGTACTCGTACGTTAGTTAGTCTGAACCAATTTTCACTTCTTTGTCTTTAATATTTAATTGACTATTCTCTCCCTTTTTCGTGTTCACTTCATGTCCTTGTGCTCCTACTTCTCCTGGGTACACTACGCATTTTCTCAATTCGTTACGAAAGTATATCCCAATGTGCAACAGGTTCCACACAGCTGTCTTAATGACTCCTTTGGTTGAATGTTTGTTTTCTAATATGTATTTGCGGCTAGAAGGTGTAGCATAATCATGAA
>NW_019758674.1:0-306 GCF_002891405.2 Cryptotermes secundus | reverse complement strand
CATACGTCTTCATGGTGTAGTGCTTAATTAGTTAAGCACAGGGATTATTTTACCTTTACCTTTACATTTTTTCCTTTAGACGGATTTTGGTTTGGTAATCGGATTTATTGAGCACTCACAGAACGTATTCGAAACAACACGTAACTACGACAGTCTAACTCAGTTACTCGCTCCAGTCATCACTGTAACTACAGCACACAAAGTCTTCTCGGTTTGCTACGTCTTCACCATTCGTTGCCTGGTGACGGATCTCAACAATGTCTTCTGCTTATATGCTCACTTTCTTACAGGCTGACAACTGTCTCA
>NW_019758673.1:0-306 GCF_002891405.2 Cryptotermes secundus | reverse complement strand
TACTACGTTTGTTGCAGCAGTACGACTGACTTGTCCTATATCATATAACAATGATCTATAAAGACGAAATAAATGTTATAAATGTGGGAAATTCCGCCACACAAGTAAATTTTGTACGTAGGTAAAACAATGCTTCTCATGCAGGGAAGCGAAAACATGAAGAGTCTTGTATAAAAAATGCATAAATTGTAACGTGGACCACAGAGCAAACAGCGAGCGATGCCCCGTTATTAGAAACAAAGAAATCAATCAAATCATGGTTCATACAAATATCGGATGTTTTGAAGCACGAAAAATTGTAGAAAA
>NW_019758672.1:0-306 GCF_002891405.2 Cryptotermes secundus | reverse complement strand
CTCTGCCCCCATCATTACAATGGCCAGAATACAATGCTGATCACCTACCTCCATCTAGTGCCTAGGTTAAGAATATGTGGACTTAACACCTCCACTCCCCAATAAGTCTTCATAGTCTTTTGCTTAGTTAACTGAGCACAAGGAAAACTTATTGAGTGCTAACCTAAAGTAAAGGTAAAAAGGTAAAGTTGTCCCTTTGCTTAACTAATGACACACTATGACATGAAGATATATGGGGGAGTAGATGTATAAAACCATGTCTTCTTGACCTTGGCACTAGTTGGAGGTGAGTGGTCAGCTTCACAC
>NW_019758671.1:0-306 GCF_002891405.2 Cryptotermes secundus | reverse complement strand
TCTGGTCATCTTCTGTTACCTTTTCTTCAGGATGTTTCCCTGAAGATAGCTGCATTTATGTTGGTCACAGCCTCATTGTAGGTGCCTGGTCCCTTAGCATCCCTGGGTCTTTTTGGAGCTCTGACCATTTCTGTGGGGGTACTGCCCTCCAACCTTGGCCTCTTAAGGGTCCCGTAGAGGTTTCTCCCTACTTGGGCGAGCCTGCATTTCCTGGTTGCTGAATGCTCCCAGTTCCTGCTTCACAGGAAGGCCTTGGCTTCAATCATTTCTATGTGCAATCTTCATGTAACCCTCCTATCAAAGATT
>NW_019758670.1:0-306 GCF_002891405.2 Cryptotermes secundus | reverse complement strand
CTTATTAGTTCTGCACTGTGCAGCTCATATCGGGAAATGTTCATTTTGCCCATTCGTATCCTCAACAATGGATGGATATGATTGGTCAGTTTCACAACCTGTCCGCTTTATACCTTTGGAAATTTTCACCTAGACTCTCTTGCATGAAATGTCGTGTGTTGGCCCTCTAGTCAATCTGGCCGTGGTGAATAAGAAAAAATCTTGCTTCTGCCGGGAACCGAACGCCAACTACTCTGCCATCCAGAACGTTGCTTGGTCCGTATACCGACAGAGGCATCGCAGCTCCCCCTTGTAACTAGGCCTAAT
>NW_019758669.1:0-306 GCF_002891405.2 Cryptotermes secundus | reverse complement strand
TGAGAAAGCCGAAAAGGGAGGCATCATGAATATAAAGGAGGACTTCAATATTTATCGTTTTAATAAGTTCAATAATATGATAGAAGAGCAAAAACACACAAAAGAAAGTAATAGTCAACGCAACATGTTCGGCCTTATTATACAATATCAGAACACGCCCACATCAACGTCATAGACACAGGCAGTATAAATTACACGGCACAGCACAGCACACTCTAGGAAAAAAAGGGGTGGTCAAGGTGAGAGATCGGATCAGAGAGCCTTCGAACGTTGCACAGAGATTTTGGAGGTTAATCAGTTGGATTA
>NW_019758668.1:0-306 GCF_002891405.2 Cryptotermes secundus | reverse complement strand
ATAGCAGAACTAAAAAACTGACCACCACCGACATCAAAGCTCGCCAATGAACATGATCCTAAGTGAATTCCGCCCACCTTCCGTCCTCACAATTTATTTCCTTAAGGACTCTATTATTTCGCTCTCTGGACGCCTTTGACAGCAGAATCCGAGAGTTAAACACGATTATTGTCGTAGCTGATTTATGTTTCACAGCTCTTTATTAAAGTATTATGTTTTTTATGCATTTCTAATTTGATTATTTTCATTTTAATTTATTTATACTATAAAAGTGTATTTTTACTTATACAAATTTATATTGATTAT
>NW_019758667.1:0-306 GCF_002891405.2 Cryptotermes secundus | reverse complement strand
CTTTTCACAGCCGCACTCTTGCAACTCTTTTCTTCACAGCCGGACTTCCAACTCTCAACTGAACTTGATCGCCATCTCTTCTCACAGCCTCCCTTGCAGGGCTCAACTGAACTTGTTGCCCAATTGTCTTCTTTATAACCCCTTTGCACGGGCCTAATAGAAAACATCGTTTCCAACAATAATTGTTGTAGAGGCGTGTTTACCTATCCATTGCTTAGAAACGGGTTGCATAAACCTGTTCTCTTGTTGCGTGCATGTATATTGCGGACGTTACCTAGAAAAGGCCGCTGATTGCAGAGTCATCGC
>NW_019758666.1:0-306 GCF_002891405.2 Cryptotermes secundus | reverse complement strand
CCGACATTCAGCTCCGTACATAGTATACGTAATCTGCCCTTGCACGCCGAGTTGATCATGGGTTGACAGCTGTGCAGGGTCGCCTGGAACATGGCCTGTCTCTCACATCGCTGTCGCCACTACTGAAACGCACCCCCCACCATCACATTGAGCTCACATCCACTGTTTGGCCTCCATAAACGTTCAGCAAGCGTCGTTGAATGTGAATGAGTCAAATTTTTCCGCATGGAGGAATTTAGTGACACAGCTCTGCTTTCATACGCTATTCTGTTTCAGACGCCATTTTGATTGGCTGCCCCTCTGCTG
>NW_019758665.1:0-306 GCF_002891405.2 Cryptotermes secundus | reverse complement strand
ATGGTTTATGCTGACCGTCTTACAGTGTATACACTTTTTCACCTTCTTCTTCTTCTTCTTCTTCTTCTAGATTCCATTAAATCATAAGAGCCGGGATAGCTCAGTCGGTATAGCGATCGACTACGGGCTGGAGATTTTCTTTTCTCCACAGCGTCCAAACCAGCTGTGGGGACCACCCAACCTCCTATCCAATGGGTACCGGAGACTTTTTCCACGGTGGTAAAGCGGCCGCTGCGTGAAGCTGACCACACCTCCAGCTATTCCCGAGGTCAAGAAAATGTGTATCTATACATCCACTCCCCCATA
>NW_019758664.1:0-306 GCF_002891405.2 Cryptotermes secundus | reverse complement strand
AGTGCATCGCCACCCTTTCCGTTAGGATGTTCGCTACATTCGGCCACCGTCGACTGCCTGGAGTCAGTTCTAGCTCTTCGCTTGGGACTGGGAAAGGGAGGAGTTTCTGAGGGTGAATTATAACTCTCTGTACAACCCATCCTATGTACACTTGTCTATTTACACTATTTACAATAAAAGAATGCCGACGCCTGTCGGATTACACATGGTATCGTTGTGTTAATAGTTCTGATTTACATTCTAATCTCTCGCTTCGAGCAGATGGCTCGAGACTGTCACTGTATCATTACTATTACTCTATACCAT
>NW_019758663.1:0-306 GCF_002891405.2 Cryptotermes secundus | reverse complement strand
CGTGTCAACACATACGTAACGTAGAGACGAGTATGGAATGACGTTAACGAGGTTTTTATTTCTGCGAACCACTGGGGCGTTTAATGAGGACGAGGATCATTGTGCTAGTTCGACTTTTCTGATATCTGAATGTCTATTCTTGTCCTTCGGCATCCTAAACGTGAAAAACATATGTTAACACTCTGACGTACGAAATCTAGAACAGTAGCATTATTTAAATATTCAGTACATACCACACAGAAAATATAAAGTGTGTCCATAACAAATGCCAATCATATGCTGTTCAAGGAGATAATCGCTGTTTAT
>NW_019758662.1:0-305 GCF_002891405.2 Cryptotermes secundus | reverse complement strand
CTCGGCTACCGTGACCGGCACGAGATTGCTCTTACTGTGTGGTAACATATCTGACTTGTATTGTGGAGGTGCTCGGTTCATGTCTCGGCTACCACACCGAGTATCCTGACTATACTTATCGCGGTTTTCCTCAGATTACACAGAAAATTGCTGGGATAGTAACTAGATTAGACCACGGCCACATCTTTCCAAATACTTCATAATTAATATGGCATCCCACCAAACAGCTCTACATATTCTAGCTACTGATATCAGAAGGTGGCACGCTGTAGCGTAGTTGGTTGAGGCACTATGCTACAAGCCAG
>NW_019758661.1:0-304 GCF_002891405.2 Cryptotermes secundus | reverse complement strand
TGCGTTGCTAGCTTGCTAGCTTTGCGTTGCTAGCTTCCTAGCTTATTAGATAACGCGTTGCCATCTTGCCAGCTTTGGGTGTCTAGCATGCTAGCTATCCGTTGCTAGCTTGCTAGCTTTCTATATATGCGTTGCTAACTTGCCAGCTCTGCGTTGCTAGGTTGCCAACTTTAATTTGTTTGCTTGCCTGCTTTGCGTTGCTAGCTTGCTAATTTTGCGTTGTTATTGCTAGCTTTACGTTTCTAGCTTATCAGCTTGCTAGCTTGCTAGCTTTTCGTTTCTAGCTTACTAGATTTCTATATAT
>NW_019758660.1:0-305 GCF_002891405.2 Cryptotermes secundus | reverse complement strand
TTTTTTTTTTATTTGTTTGCTTATTTATTTATTTAATTTATTGATTTATTTATTTTTACATGCTGTTTGGGAACACTTTTCTAGTGAACTCATAGAGTATCTTTATCAGGTTGTCACATTTTACTAATTTGATCTGCTTTCCAGGAAAGAAGAAACAGAACCGTGAACTTTCTCTTCAATAAGCATATTTTTTTTAACCAAGATGTGTACATATGTAGAATACTATAAAAATGTAATTTTCCATTTTTGTTGTTTAAGATTAGACCGCCTCTGTGGTCTAGTGGTCAGAGTTCCTGGCTACGGAT
>NW_019758659.1:0-306 GCF_002891405.2 Cryptotermes secundus | reverse complement strand
ACAACAATTTTATAGACATTTCTCATATACCCATGCACGCTACATTCTCCGTTCAGCAGCTCTTCCTTTATCACCCTAATAATATCTGTCGACTAGCAGAAGCTAATAATCTCATTAGGTAATTTCCCTACCTTCCTGCTGCTTACAAGACAACACAATATTCAGAACCACTTATAAATACTTTCAAGAATCGTATTAAAATAAAACTGAGTTCTGTGACTGATTTCTCATGAATTTGTTAATTCTAGCATACATTTAAAGTACCTCATTATGCAACGTTACGATATCATTATTATTATTATTATT
>NW_019758658.1:0-306 GCF_002891405.2 Cryptotermes secundus | reverse complement strand
TAATTTGGACAGAATTCCATTTAATAAGATTAAACCTTTCACATACTGCAGGTAATTCCTTATATTAACGTGAAATCGTCAAAAATATTCGGAAAATTTTCATAAAATAAGTTGAGTTCATTCAAAATTTGGTTAAAATTTCTTAAATTACTTGGAATGTCTGAACATTTTATTAAAATTAATTAAATAATATAGTAAATATCAGAAATTTAAAGGTATTCCTTAAATTAGAGTGAAATCTTTTAAAATTTTGTTGAAATGCTTTATTACGACTTGAAAATCGAAGACTATTAGGTTAAAATTATA
>NW_019758657.1:0-306 GCF_002891405.2 Cryptotermes secundus | reverse complement strand
AGTAAGTAAGTAAGTAAGTAAGGGACATCATGGTTTACCTCTGTGTAGATGAGAAGATGATATTAAAATGGTATTAAAAACAGTCATTAGAGTGTGAAGTGGATTCATGTGGGTTAGAATGTAGACCACCGGGCAGGCTCTTGTGGTCACGGTGATGAATCTTCTGTTTCCACGAAAGGCGTAGAATCTTTTTACTATATGATCAACTGTCAGCTTCGTTTCGTGGTATTTTCTAGCACGTCTGTTAACGTGGCCCACATGTGACGCATTCCTCTCACCTGTATTTGCTGGAGCATGCTGTTTCTA
>NW_019758656.1:0-306 GCF_002891405.2 Cryptotermes secundus | reverse complement strand
ACTACTCCATAAGAGCAAGTTAACTAGAATAAAAGAGGTTCTGAATAAGTTGCCACCATATATGCACACATCAAGGTTGACATAAAGAAGTTCTTTATATATAATTTACAGAATTTTGTCTCATATGACCAAAGATCAAGCAACTTTGCCACTTTGCTGCTGCTTGTTTTAAAATGCAAGTCTTTTGTGCAACATATCTCAGTGACTGCTGAGGTGAATACTGCAGCCTATATTCTATTGCAATAACTTTCTCTTTACTAAGCATACGAGGGGGTACCCAAAAGAAACCGAACTTATTTTTTTTTA
>NW_019758655.1:0-306 GCF_002891405.2 Cryptotermes secundus | reverse complement strand
AAATGGGGCCTCCTCTTCGATGAGGGAGGGGTCCTTCTTTCTGTGTAGGCGTTACGTTTTTTGTACCGTAGTTTCAGCAGTCACGATCAGAGTCAGTTTACGATTGGAGGTTTACCGACAATCAGTTGGCCTTGGCGCCAAGCTCCATTGCCTCTTATGAATATGCTTGACCATGTCAAATGTACGTATGGCATATGCAGCACGTTACTGAGATTTCTTCCCTTTACAAGTTCTCTGCCATTCCAGGTTTTTGAAAGCATATCATGCCTCTTGTACCTATCTTATGCAACAACGGCAGCTTAGTCA
>NW_019758654.1:0-306 GCF_002891405.2 Cryptotermes secundus | reverse complement strand
AAATACACTTGTAGCTTATTATGTTCACTAAGCCATGGGCAGGATGTCCGGGAACTGGCGTTCTATTCCCGAATGGTGCACAGGTTTTTCTGTTCGTTACATCGTCCATTCCGATTCTGGCCCCCATCCATCCTCATATTCACTGGGTACATACTATACAATAAATGGTAAAGCAGCCGAAGCGTGAAGCTGACCACTATCCTGAATTCCGTGCCGACTTAGAAAGGTCTGAGGCATACAGCTCCCCCATAGCGTGATGCTTAATTAAGCGTGAGAACATCTTTGCCTTAACTTCTTCATTTTTTT
>NW_019758653.1:0-306 GCF_002891405.2 Cryptotermes secundus | reverse complement strand
TTCATGAGCGTCTTCATTTGTTCCGCTTGTTTCGAAGCTTGTGTATGACTCTTGCAGTATTTGGATTAGTCTGTGTTCTTGTATGTTTTGCAGAATTTTTTTTCTCAATACTATTTCTGGGCGCTTGGGTTTGTGTCACTTTCGATCTTCTATCAGGTTTCTGTCGTGCGGCAGGGCATTGTTCTCGTTTCAGTATATTTGAAAAGTGAATATCTGCTGTTTTTCGAGGTGATGCAAATCTTGATGGTATGATTTCGTGATAGACTCTGGAGCTTCTGTAGCTGGCCGGATACGGTTCCCCACAAT
>NW_019758652.1:0-305 GCF_002891405.2 Cryptotermes secundus | reverse complement strand
AGCAGTGTGCGCGAATTAGTGATAGTGTTATAAATACTTGTAGTTACGAGCTGTAAGAGTTCAATAAATCCAATTACCATTCCTAACTCCATGTCTTGTCACTAAATCGTGGCATGACTAAATAACTGGCATAATTTGGAGTGATAATTTGAAGGCCCCCAGAGCCAGGAGGTCAATTTTGATTAATTTAAAACGGGAGGGTCGGCAGTTTCCTTCCATAGACCTAATAGAGAAAACTCAAAGATATCAGGAAATTTACTCCGTAAGCTGCAAAATATATACGACATCCAAGGTTATTAAAGCGC
>NW_019758651.1:0-305 GCF_002891405.2 Cryptotermes secundus | reverse complement strand
TTTTTTTTTATTACAGATTTAGAGTATGATATTTCTGACAGTGCTACTTGAAAGTGTAGTATAAGCGTTATCAGACAATTTTCTCTGCACAAAGCCATGAAGCAGACTCACCTGTCAAATCTCTGTGCATAATTCACAAATCATGAACGTGGATAAGTTCACTATTTGTCCACATTTGTGAATTTGCCCTAAAGAATGGAATACTGTTTCTGGGCACATGCCGTCACTTGTGACTTATGCCATATTTCAGTTTGAAACTACAGTACTGCTTCAGGTAAAGTAATTCCTAATCCTTCTGCAACAGC
>NW_019758650.1:0-305 GCF_002891405.2 Cryptotermes secundus | reverse complement strand
TCTAGGTCCTTGTGTAGTACCGTGTTCGGCACATAGCTAAAGTTAAGAGGCACTAACTATACTTTATTCCTGTCAACACAGTACAACTTCCAGTAGGTGGAGTTGCTGCCTAGGCTTGGTTAATTAGAAACCCGACTTGAAAATTGCATACATGTGCCAAAACATTTCATCCTAGGTGGCAGCTCCACCTGCTGAAAATAGTATTGTGGTGACACGAATGTAATAAATATTATGTATAGTTGTATTTATTTTACAGTTCTTTGTCTATGGTCTATTCTTTTATTATTTTACTGATCTGGAAAAGC
>NW_019758649.1:0-305 GCF_002891405.2 Cryptotermes secundus | reverse complement strand
TACTCAAGAACTTGACAATATCTTACGAAACCCGAAGGTTTGTTGGCGTGTTCACAAGAGTCCTCCACCGACCCCTGACCTGAGCCAGATAAATCCAATTCATATCGCCCCATATTTTTTAAGACCCATTTTAATATTATCCACCCACCGACTACTAAGTCTTTCTAGCGTTGTCTTACCTTTTGGCTCTCCCACCAACATCCTGTATGCATTCCTATTCTCCCCATGCGCGCTGCGTGCCCTGCCCATCTCAACCTACCTGACTTGACCATTCTAATTATACTTGGGCAAGAGCACGAGTTACG
>NW_019758648.1:0-305 GCF_002891405.2 Cryptotermes secundus | reverse complement strand
GATCTGTAGCCAGCAACTCTCACCACCAGCGGTCTGCAGTAAGGAACATCAAGACCGAAAAGGTGTGCAGACTCTCAAAGAACGCGCTCTTAAAATATCTGTACATATGTTACAGTACCACCACAAACGTCGTCAAACAGACACAACTGACTTGTAGTTTCGAATTAACAGTAGGTACCAGAACAGATAAACGGTGCTTGATTACGTGCCACCAAGAGAACGGGTATGGGGAAGGACGTACAGTTGCACGCATTCTTGACCTTAGCACTAGACTGAGATGAGCCAGCTTCACACCCAGGAGTGAG
>NW_019758647.1:0-305 GCF_002891405.2 Cryptotermes secundus | reverse complement strand
TGTCATTTTCCTATGCAGTTCTGTTTAGGAATAAGGTTTCCATAAATACTGAACTATCAAAATCATATTTAAGAGAATTGCCATTTTGTGTTTTGGGGCCCTATCTTTTGAGCTGGAATCAATATTCATCCAAACCTGATCTAAGATGGATAAATGCTTGAACACAGAAAATGAATAAAATCTGTTCAACTGTTCAGACAGTAGCGAGTTGCTCACAAGGGCACACAATGCATGTATACATACACAAAGACATTATACCAGAAACTACTTTTTTGTAATCTGGGGGACTGAAAATGCGCAAATAC
>NW_019758646.1:0-305 GCF_002891405.2 Cryptotermes secundus | reverse complement strand
TGCGGTCTTTGCTATTTTACACATAATATGACCTTGGCCCTCCTCGAGAACTATCGCCTTATCGTAGAAAGGAGTCTTGCGCGCCCCAATGACACAGAGAGTTATGCTGGCGGGAGAGTGAGCTCCTGGTAGACCCACCTATGCTACACAGTTAAAAGGGCAGAGGCCAGACAGTGTGTAGTCCCTGGTCCTTAAGGTTGGGGGTTAGGAGAGGGGCTAATAATCCATACCCGGAAAGATTTACTGTTTCGAAATCATACAGGAGGCCAAGACCCACACAGGGTTGTAGCGCCGGTAAAGAAGAA
>NW_019758645.1:0-305 GCF_002891405.2 Cryptotermes secundus | reverse complement strand
GAGCTTCTGCCGCGTGCTCCCAGGTAAGACAGGCATAAACCACTACTGACCTGATTAGGATTTTAAAAAGATTAATGTTTATACACTCCGGCTGCATTACGACGAACAACTTTTCACTGAAGTGTCTGTGACAAGACCCTCCGCTTCTATTAAAGGGTAGGAAAGCAGTAACACATATTTCGGGGAATTGAAGTACACAATCTCGTGAGCCCCATGTAAAACGAAATGGCCCCGCCTACGAGCTGGAGAATCCCCAGCAAAAGCAGCCTTCTTCTAAATTAATGACCTGGGAATTATTTAGGATA
>NW_019758644.1:0-305 GCF_002891405.2 Cryptotermes secundus | reverse complement strand
CTTCCCTTCATTCCACTTCACTACACATGTGTATCCTTCACATCCTCACCACAATTTACTTCCTTTCATCTCACTTCACTTCACTTCAGAATTGTAGCCAGTATACTCAAACCCTGCTGCTGCTTTATGAACTAAGTTTATGTAATATTCTAAATCCTTTCTTGTCATTTGAACAGTGTTCACAACATCTTCACCAGGAGTAGATGCTATCTCAAGAAACCAATTTCATTGTTCATCCATAAGAAGCAACTCCTCATCCATTAAAGTTTTATCATGAGATTCTGGCAATTCAGTCACGTCTTCAG
>NW_019758643.1:0-305 GCF_002891405.2 Cryptotermes secundus | reverse complement strand
AAAAAAAAGGTCACATTTGCCTTTAAATCAGAAAATGTACACGAATTATGTTATTTCTGCTGTCAAGTCCAATTTGCATTACTTCATATTAAAAAAAGTCATTAGCCCCTTTCCTTTTGAAACTGAATAATAACCTTACAATATTAACAGTGTTCGCATGGTTTCTGCTGTTGATGTTGTGAGCGAACATGAACACACTCATTGGCTCAAACTTATGAATTGCTTCCGTAAAACTCGGCCCTGCTTCGGACTCAGTTTCATTGTCATCATTACCACCATCACCTTGCCCCTTCTCCACGCAACTT
>NW_019758642.1:0-305 GCF_002891405.2 Cryptotermes secundus | reverse complement strand
TTCCTAGTTCCTTATGAAGCGCAGGAGGGCAGGATCGATAACACTGCCAGGACCTCCTGAGTGCTCCCCTCTAACCGCGGAAGGATGTGATCACACGCAGGATTATAAATTTCACGTGGAACACAAAACCGTATAGGGGCTTCCAAAATGTCTGCTGGCCACGCCCGTAACCTGAAATCAGAAGCTGTAAATCGCTTTTAAAAATATATTTAACGTGTCTGAAACATTTTTAATGTGCTTCATCGTCAGCAAAGCCGTAGGTCGTTGTGCCGTCATTACTGGATCAGTTTCCGTCTTCAGGTATA
>NW_019758641.1:0-305 GCF_002891405.2 Cryptotermes secundus | reverse complement strand
AAAAATCTTCCTGTAAAATCATTTAGGTATGTAAACTGACCATGCCTTGCAATGCACACTGTTGGAGCACTGATAGTGGGCGTAAATAGCGTTTACATTGAGTCCGCAGCTTTACTGAGGTGACGTCATAATCCGACAGGGACGTGGATCACTACAGCGTCAATAGCAAGGTACAATATTGTATTTTCATTACAAAATGGAACCAAAACGGCCATACTGGAAATCTCGTTCAACAGAAGGGACTTTTATTCCGTAAGTTTGTCTACGCAAAATATGGCGTAACCTGAAATATGCTGCAGATAAAC
>NW_019758640.1:0-305 GCF_002891405.2 Cryptotermes secundus | reverse complement strand
GAAAATGTTCGCGCCTTAGAATAATTGAAATAATTGATTATAAGACCGAGTTACTAAATTCATAAAAATTTCAATAGTAAACAAGCATTTTCTCACTCTCACCGTCTTCTTGATTCTCGGACTCTTGCCAAAACTGTCTGGTAAACCTAGGTTGAGCGCGTGAATCCTAGGTTCTAACAAAATTTGGGCTTTTACTGCAACATATACATTTCTCATGACGAATTTAATCAATATCTGAATAGCGGTTTATGGCACAAACACAAACGAAATCACTTATCACCCAACGTACGGAAATAAAGGTAAAG
>NW_019758639.1:0-305 GCF_002891405.2 Cryptotermes secundus | reverse complement strand
GCTTTAGATATTGAACAGTCTAGATCGCTTGCGATGACCACACAGCTGTCAGTTACACAGATTACTTGGTCTATATTCACATGAGCGTCTGCAACGTCCTAAACACTGGCCTCACTTTCCCTTCCCATCTGCTGGCATCAAGTATTAAAGAGTCTAGCTATTTGACGATATTATCGCAGTATTCCCTTATAATGTTCCTTTGCTCTTCCTGCACCCCATCCTCGTCCATCTCACCCTCTGATTCCTCTCTGTCCTCTCCAATCTGCTGGGCTTCGAGTATTAAGGACTCTAGCTCTTTAACGATA
>NW_019758638.1:0-305 GCF_002891405.2 Cryptotermes secundus | reverse complement strand
TAGCGAATGCTCGGCTGCTTACCTTGCACATTTGTTATGTTAATATACAGTCGTTCACGAGTTTCTTTCCAACATGGTTTGGGGTCCATTTGTCCAAAATCTTAAACCAACATGTACGACAGCTTTTACAACGTTCTCAACAGAACAACATGAGAATACAATAAATACAAAGAACTCACAATTGCGCTTCAGGAAGTGACATGAATATACCAGCGCGAATAATATTTCATTTTTTGTTCCTTAATCATCAGTTCCATCTGATTTACCTTGTGACTGGCCAGTCTGAGATCATCTGCAGATGCGAG
>NW_019758637.1:0-305 GCF_002891405.2 Cryptotermes secundus | reverse complement strand
CTGAGCTGAGCTGAGCTACTGTTTCGCCTCTTGTTATATAGATACGGCTCGGACCTCACGGAAAAGCACGTGTCCGTGTTAATGCGTGGTCATTTGCCCGATACCCAGCACTGGGCATGGCGCGGACCACATAGGAAATATCTCTTCTGTTGTCAGAATACGTGGCTTTTGGCCCGTTGCCTAGCACTGGGCATGGCGCGAACCACATAGCAGTTTTTCCAGTAGTTTTTCTATTGTTGCGTGCGCTTATTTCGGGTGTTGCCTAGAAATGGATGTACATGTCACAATATGTACATTAACTAATC
>NW_019758636.1:0-305 GCF_002891405.2 Cryptotermes secundus | reverse complement strand
GGCATGACCGCCTGTTACTGTTCAGTACTCTGAAACGTAAGTCGTATAGTGGCTTATGCTTATAGAATTCCTTGGTTGGCGGATCGGAACATGACAATGAATTTACCAACACAGTTCGAAATTGCAGAAGATGGGGGAACAATAGTACATCAGTGCCAAGGGCGGAATTCAAATTAGCCACCCTAATACCTGAGCTTAGTCGGGATAGCGTAGTCGGTAGAGCGACTGACAACTGGAGGTTCAGGTGTTCGAGTTCCTGTATGGTCAAGCATTTTCTCTTCTCCAAGTCGTTCAGACCATTTCTG
>NW_019758635.1:0-305 GCF_002891405.2 Cryptotermes secundus | reverse complement strand
TGAGAACATTGTTTTGCAAGCATTGCAATTTCAAAAGTTGTGTATCCTAGCAAATCTCTAAGTGGAGAAAGCATAACTCATGGCTGATCTAATTAGTGCTTTATGGAGGTTTAGTTTAATATTAGCGATTAATCTCTCACTTTTGAATAGGACATTGGATGTAATAGACGTTCTGAAAGCCTCGCGTCCGTCATTTTTACATGCAATTTCCATGTAATCTTCTTGTCGAGGTATTTTACATGACCCACAAAGGGGCCGTTCCACCAGTTCACTGCATGACGAACCTCAGGTGGTCTAAGTCTGTG
>NW_019758634.1:0-305 GCF_002891405.2 Cryptotermes secundus | reverse complement strand
TTCAAGTCACGCAAAGTCACATCAAGTCACGCAAAGTCACGTCAAGTCACGCGAAATCACGCCAAGTCACGTCAAGTCATGCCAAGCCACGTCAAATCACGCCAAATCACGTCAAGTCACGTCGTCACGTCAAGTCACGTCAACTCACGCCAAGTCACGTCAAGTCACTCCAAGACAAGTGAAGTCACGTCAGGTCACATCAAGTCACGTCAACTCACGCCAAGTCATGCCAAGTCACGTTATGTTACGTCAAGTCACGCCAAGTCACGTCAATTCACGTCACGTCACCTCACGTCACTTCACCT
>NW_019758633.1:0-305 GCF_002891405.2 Cryptotermes secundus | reverse complement strand
TTAATTTAAGGACAGTTTGGTTGTCAAATTGTGGCACTGAGTTCAGTAAAGTCACTAGTTATGGAACCAGATAAAGTCCTTGAATGTAGCTGAGTCGCTCAGTTCCTTAGGTTTCTCTTTCAATGCACTGCAGCCCCATATAATGACAGCTTTCGTAACACATATGCAATTTAACATGCGTTGATAACTTTCCCTCTTCAATGTCACTATCCACTGATCAGTTATATTAGAAAATACTCTTCTATTCCAGCATTCTGTTTAAAATTATATTACGTGTTGTTGTTCGTTAATAATAAAATATTGAG
>NW_019758632.1:0-305 GCF_002891405.2 Cryptotermes secundus | reverse complement strand
TACTACTACTATTACTATTACCACCACCACCGCCACTCATTACATTTTACACTGTCACCACCAGCTTCACCATTATCATATTATTTTGCTACTTTATCAGAATATAAGACATGGGTATTCTCATAATTTAACATCCTAAAAACTATGAGTCTTCTAAAAATGCAAATGAGGCAAGTTACTTACTGTGATGCAGGTTTGTGTCACCCGTAGTACAAAGCACTCCATGCTTTTAGAGTAGATAACATTGCTGTCTGTAGGCAGAATTTGTTTCGTGTATTCTTGCTGTATGATAGCTTACAAGCCCC
>NW_019758631.1:0-305 GCF_002891405.2 Cryptotermes secundus | reverse complement strand
TTGTATCCACTCGGAGTAATTATGAAGTTGCTACTCAGTAGAACGCAATGTTGCTTACTGATCCCTCTATTCCTCTTCTCTCTTCGTCCCCCGCATTTCCCCTTTTCTATTTTCTTCAACTCTTACCACTTCTCTATTCTTTTCTGCTTTTTCTTCTTTCCAGATTTTTATTATGGATCTCATTTTATCATAACGTGGCTTATAGACCCGTTGATAAGTGGGGACTTTGTAAACAACGACCGTTTCTGGGCAACGGCTCGGTAATACACGTTCCCGCTGCAACGAATACGTACGCAACAATAGAG
>NW_019758630.1:0-305 GCF_002891405.2 Cryptotermes secundus | reverse complement strand
CCCCCCCCCGATACCAGCCTTCAGATCATATAGAATGCTTTCACTGCCTCAATACGCCTTCACGTCGTAGTACTGAGGCACAGGAACATGTTCACTCGTATATCCAGCGCAAGTCTTTTTGTTTCTTGAACCGTGATTCCAGTTGTCAGGCTAAGATTCGATTCCCCAACCAATTAACTAACTACATGGCTCAGAGACCTTGTGACGGCAGTAGTCGCTAAGCTACTCAAGAAATTCTTCGCCTTTTATAGAAACCGGATGTTCATTACCGTGTTCACCGAACTATGTTCTGTGTCATGAATCCT
>NW_019758629.1:0-305 GCF_002891405.2 Cryptotermes secundus | reverse complement strand
ATGAGGTGGGAACGTTACCCCTAGACTACGGAGGCCGCTTAACGATAACTTACGATCTGAAGAGTTGTTAGGTATTTCTTCCACCAGAGATATTTCTGCACTTCCGGCCCGAGGGCTGCCAGCAGGTAGTAAGCGTACATGATGATGTGAACAAAAGAGTTGATGACGCCGAGGAGAGTTCCATGCCCACCTGAGAACATAATCTGTACTTAGAACTCATGTGTCTCTCCTAAAGTATCTTCTGCATTACCGATCTTTGTAACAATTCCAAGATAGCTTTCCCGCTAGCCGTGTTCTAGGACCAG
>NW_019758628.1:0-305 GCF_002891405.2 Cryptotermes secundus | reverse complement strand
CTATACACGCACGCGGCCTATACATGCGTAAATACGGTAGTTAGCGATCGGTTCTCGACTGAGCAGAGCAGGTACTTTTCCACTTTTGTTCTGTGCAATGCTAGTAGACACGATGCGTCAAGAAGACGATCCCACCGCTGCTGACTCCATTTGCCGATTTTTAGACGTCTGTATGTTTTCAGTAAAAGCGCTACTGCCCTTGACGACATTTATTTCTTTCTCGACCCAGTTTGCTTCGTTGTTGCTAATAACGTGCTTCCTTAATAGCATACTTTAAGGTTTCAGTTCCACTGCTCGCCTAATAT
>NW_019758627.1:0-305 GCF_002891405.2 Cryptotermes secundus | reverse complement strand
TGAATCAAACGTGGAAAACTAGCTTCGAATATTGCTGTTGTATTTAGTATGATGGTGTCTCATATTGATAGGCCATATGTATGAGACACTTCTTTTAAAATATCTGCAATGATCAGTTGACACGTCTTTAGTAAAACGTATTTGCAATCTAGCTGTACTATATTTATTTAACCCTCCAGACTTCATTGGTTACTGTATGTACCATCCTCTTCAGGACACTAAAACTCTGCATTCTGCTCAAGGAGTGTATCTGTGTGTTGTGTATGGTTCTCACAATAAACAGCGACTGTTTCCCTAAACAGCAT
>NW_019758626.1:0-305 GCF_002891405.2 Cryptotermes secundus | reverse complement strand
AGCGATATCGCTGGGTTAGACAATGCTTTCGGTGGCGAACATTCCGTGCGTTTAAGGGTAGGGCTGAGACTTCAAAACATGGTGCAAGACGTGTGGTTTTCTGGAAAAGGACATGAAAATATACATGCGGGAGAAAATCAGAGGCATTGATTATCAGCATTAGCAATGTCGTACGGGAGTTGATACAACCGGCCTTATAATCCCAATAATCCAACTAGATCAAGAAGAAGATGTACAATCTAATAAGTTCTCATGGACATGATTATGAAGATTACTGTCTCCTGTGATTTTAAGTCGTAGTCATA
>NW_019758625.1:0-305 GCF_002891405.2 Cryptotermes secundus | reverse complement strand
TACAGCTCCAACATTCTTTACTTATGTTCTGGACGGAGATGAGTGGTCAGCTTCACGCTCAAGCCGCTTTACCCCGATGAATTGAACCCGCCTTACACATTAAACAGGAGGCTGAATATGCCCTAAAACCTACCTGAAGACTGTGGAGTATAGAAAAATCTCTTTCCTTTGTCGAGAATTGAATCCCGGCTGCCCATCCCGTAGCCCGTCGCTAAACCGACTGAGCTCTTCAGGCTTCACGAAGAGCCTACGTTATTAATATTTCGCATATCACGCCCTTCCTTTCATTTTTTATACTTCAAAAT
>NW_019758624.1:0-305 GCF_002891405.2 Cryptotermes secundus | reverse complement strand
GGAGAACATGTTTTCTGTAGTGCCTCTTCATTAGAGCCGTGGATAAGAGCACAAACAAGAGGGGAATTAATACAATATTTACAAGAAGCTGATTAGAATAATTTGAATAATTTTTCCCCCTTTTTATTTTAAATTAACGTTTCACCCATGTATTTATTTAAAATTTATTTAATGACTCTCTCCACAAATCAGATTATATAATGTCGAATGTTAAGATGAATTATGAGTTGGAAGGAATTCAGAAGAAAGCGGTTGTAGCCTACTTTCAGGAACCATTACAGAGATTTCTGAAGGCTGAACCACGG
>NW_019758623.1:0-305 GCF_002891405.2 Cryptotermes secundus | reverse complement strand
TTGGGTCAGGATAGGGTTCTTGCTAGTTCTTGTGAATACAATAAGGGGCCGCTGGATTCCATAGAAGGCGAATACTATATTGAGCTATTATTAGCTTCGGAAGAAGTGCTCTTCTCCACACATTAAGTCTATAAATTAAGACATGAACGTTGACATTTATTCTCCGAAGTGATAATAAAATGAAGATATGAAATAATAGAACAGGGGTTAACATATATTTCATTGAATGTGAAAGCTGTTAAAAGTTATATAAATATTTTTGTCGTTCTTTTACGATTGTATGTTAGATCATTGATTAAAGTACA
>NW_019758622.1:0-305 GCF_002891405.2 Cryptotermes secundus | reverse complement strand
TATACGTAATATGTGGAATATGAAAATGCGTTGACCCTAACCCAATTTGCTTTTCTCAAGCCACACATGCTGTGCAATTGAGATTCCCAGAGCGGTGTACAGTACCGTCTTTTGGGATGTCCAGTAGAAGTTTACATACGTTTGGGAGGGGAGTGCTGCCTCCGTTATCAGTACTACAAAACATTATATACCCCAAGGCAATAGTCTTCAAATCCATATGTTCACGTTAAGATCCCCATGGTCATTCTTGTAAAACAATCCCTCTAACAGGTCGTGGAGGCCCATAGGTTTGTGAGACGTCGAGG
>NW_019758621.1:0-305 GCF_002891405.2 Cryptotermes secundus | reverse complement strand
TCAAAGACGCTCTGCGTTTTCCCCACAAATACCATCCTCCATTTTGTTTCTCGCATACTGCATCAGGCCACGGGCAAAGAAGAGTCACGTAGTGAGCGTTATTAACAGTGCAGTTATCCATTTATACGGCCGAGAATTCAGAATTTCTAAATTCTGAACCTTGCTCCTTTAAAAATTGATTTAATTATAAAAACCGAAAGCAATGCTTAAAATACCGCCACTGTTAATTTTTTTTCTTTATTTGAAGAAAAGCTACAAAACAATGGATAAATTTTATACGGAAATGTTTAATAGAATACATATAT
>NW_019758620.1:0-304 GCF_002891405.2 Cryptotermes secundus | reverse complement strand
GATAGAGGGTGTGGCGTGGTCAGCGCAACGAATCCCCACGGCCGGATGGGCATTGCCTAGGCCTATTTTGTATTTACAAATTCTTTTTTCGGTTTTATAGAACGGTTAGTAAGGAAAAGAAGTTAATTAAATAAGACAGTGTCGCAGAAACCATATAGTCATTGAAGAAATGTGCTATTAAAACTGAAAATGAATAAGTAATTAATCTATGCATTTTTCACTGGCTCTACAGCCCCATTGGGCCCTGACCTCTGATTTCTTCAGTTTCATTATCATTTTACAGACGGTAGGACTCCTTGGACGA
>NW_019758619.1:0-305 GCF_002891405.2 Cryptotermes secundus | reverse complement strand
TGCTACATGCCCTGTCCACCGCATCCTCCTTGACTTGATCCTAAAAATTGCTTACGCTGTTGAAATGCTGGTGTTGAAGGATTCAGCAATTCTCTGCAATGTGCGGATGAGCCCATGCAGACCCCTTTCCTGCATATTTATTCGGTTACGTAGTTTATGATTTTGTTATGGTAATTACGAGCTATGGGGCATAAAAGTTACCCAACTGCAAACAAATACAGCGCTCTAAATATGTGTTCCGATTATCGGAATGAACCAGTAAATGTCATCGGAGCGAGAAAACACACTTACTTACTTACTTACTT
>NW_019758618.1:0-305 GCF_002891405.2 Cryptotermes secundus | reverse complement strand
AGTATGATAATGGTGTGCTCTGAATTGAGTTACCTTAGGACAGATTGTACAGGCAGAATTTTATGCTACAACTATGAATATTCAGACCTCAAGTAACATGGTTTTTTATCAATACAGACACGTCTCACTCTAATGCAGTTTGATACAAACCTTGTTCTTTGCTCCTGCTTCTACAGTATCTCACTGCAACTGCTTCCAACATTAAAATATATCACAAGAATACAGAGTTAGGTGATGTGAATCAGACTGAGCAAGATAGTGGTTAGCTTTACTGCTGAGCCCACAGATCTGAGCATCTGATGATA
>NW_019758617.1:0-304 GCF_002891405.2 Cryptotermes secundus | reverse complement strand
TGACTGACTGACCGTCAGTCGCAATGTGACTTGGACTTGGACTATTCAAGGGATTCTTTTTCATTCGGTGATCATTAGTTCAGTGTGTGAGAACTGATTCATCATTCCTCACAGTGGAATAGAAGACGCACATAGTCAAGCAAGGAATGGAGCGAGCCTTAGACACTCACTGAGTGTGAGCTGTTCTAATTGGTTGTAATTGTGAAGAAGTGCCAATAAATCCATTCATAGAATCCAGAGCCCATAGTGTCACGTGTCCGGGGTTCCGTGACTAATAATTAATGGGTTACGGATTACACGAAGA
>NW_019758616.1:0-305 GCF_002891405.2 Cryptotermes secundus | reverse complement strand
TCTTAATGAAAGAACGTTGATTTGAGTGACCACCATGTGGCCTCTGCCCTCCCTTTCAGCTTTTGGTCTAGTTGACCAGTGTTTAAGAAATGTGTTATGAATGTTATGTTACTGGAAGCTACCCTCTCCATTGTACTTTTTAATTTTATACAATCACACATATTTCTTACCATTCTCCTATGGGGACCACCAGGTTTCTTTGAGAGGAGGGGATTTGCTAACGAATTTACGTTTAAGCATTTAAGACTGTTTTTAGTAATTGTCTCAGAGTATTCAGAGTAGAAGTACAACTTTCAATTTTTGGT
>NW_019758615.1:0-305 GCF_002891405.2 Cryptotermes secundus | reverse complement strand
CCCCCCAAATGACCTGGTCTCACTCCCGCTGAATTCTACTTGTTGGGCCATCTGGAAGGCATCGTTTGTGCTGAATAATGTAACATGTGGGATGAGATGTGGTGACAATATCCAACATGCATGATGTCTTTCAGTGGACCAGGAATTCTTGATACAGCATGGCTCAGTTATGCAGTGAATGAAATGCTGGGTCTTTTCAACATTTATTTGTAAGCTGTTAGGAAGTGGCTAGATGCCGTACTGTTGAGAGCTAATAAACTCTTTGTCCACTTTTCTTTCCTTGTGCTTCCTTTTGCCATATGCAT
>NW_019758614.1:0-305 GCF_002891405.2 Cryptotermes secundus | reverse complement strand
ATGGATAAAAACTGATCTTATCCAATGTTATTAAGCAGATATCAAGTTGTTGAACAAATTTATGACAATAAATTGAAGTTCCATGCATTGAAAACGATTTTTAATTGTTCAAAACGTTACATTGCCTTACACGGGAGCAAGGCGAACGAAACACACAGTGCAAAAAAATGTTTAAATGAACGATAATGTTAATGATTAAACCAAGTCATACTTCCTCAGAACATCCGAAAAAAAATGTGTTTCATAGAGAAGAACAGAACATTTGAACCATAACGGAAGAGAATGCTTCAATACAGAATGCATGT
>NW_019758613.1:0-305 GCF_002891405.2 Cryptotermes secundus | reverse complement strand
GCCGCCAAGTTTAAGCCTCTTATAGTATTTTTTCTGCCTGGTTTCACCTAATCCTATGTTGCGAACATTGATGTTTACATGATTTTGTCTGTATTGCATGTTGGCTGCATAATTCTGATGTATAATAATAAACATACGGTTCTCTGAAAGCCATACACAACTTGCCACACGGAGTGCATCAATGAAACATTTCCATTGGTGCGGAAAACCTTGTTTTACAGGTGAAGCAATTTCAGTAGGCGGGTGTCTCTCAAGGAGTAGATTCAAGGGAATGTCCTGAAGGCCTTGGTTTCAGTGTTTTGTGT
>NW_019758612.1:0-305 GCF_002891405.2 Cryptotermes secundus | reverse complement strand
TCCGGACCTGATAAACGATCAGAGTTGACCTCTTGTTAACCTAGGTAACATTGCTGACTTGGAGGCAGTGCAAGAAACCCGACTCGTCTTCTCTTTATTGCTAAAGATTAATCCATGAGACAATTTCGATGATAGAAGATGTGGATATAAGAACACGTGACGAAAAACTATAACTTTTTATTAAATCCTAATTTATGTTATAGAACTAGAATGTTGTACACTGCTTCTCAGTACACTTTTTTTAATTCGCTTAGTGAGGGTTGGAGTCCATCTGCGTCCACTCGACACGGCGGCCACTGATTGGC
>NW_019758611.1:0-305 GCF_002891405.2 Cryptotermes secundus | reverse complement strand
GATTTGAGGGCCTTTCTGCTTTGTCGTCGTCTTCTCCATCGGCCTTATTTTCTGCCCCTTAGTTGTCGTCTCCCTTTTGATCTTCGCCGAAGTCCTCTCTGTCTTCTTGTTGTACTTCGACGTCGTCTTCATGTGGCATTTCTTCCTCGTCTCTTCTTTCGAGGATTTCGTATGCTCCTTCATGCTCACAGCATGCGTGTTCGTGGTTGCTGCCATCTTATTCTTCTTCGTCCCATTTCTCGTCATCGTCAGCTTTCTTCATTTTCTCCTTAGTCGTTGTCGTCTCCTTTATCATCATCTCCCTC
>NW_019758610.1:0-305 GCF_002891405.2 Cryptotermes secundus | reverse complement strand
CTATAAGGATAGCTTTAGCTTAATTTTATTATGTTGGTAACTGTTGGATATCTCTAACAGTGGATTGCTCCTAGAATTTCTAGGAAGGCAGGTGATCGCTCACTTGTCCCAAGAATTTGCTGCCCTTCGTGAATTCCTTGATTAACCTGCTCATAAGATTCCTTCACTGGACCCTACCAAGAGCCAATTGAATCCATCCGAACACATCCTATTTCTTTCAGATCTATTGTATTGTCCTCCCACGTATGGCTAGATTTTCCTGATTTTAAAAATGAAAATTTAATACAATCGTACTCAATGTGCCG
>NW_019758609.1:0-305 GCF_002891405.2 Cryptotermes secundus | reverse complement strand
TGTGTCTCAAAGGAAATTTTGATAAAGGAACTTGAGAAGATGTTTCAAAATTTGGAAACTGTTAAAATATGTACTACTTAGATCCGAATGTGGAAAGAAGCATATTAGTTTGCTGAACCTTAGAAAAAGGAATTAGCTGCTATCATAAATTGTATGACGAAGAAAAGAAGGCTACAGCTGTTCAAATTACGCTTGACAAATATTTTTCTAGAAAGTACCATATCTATTTTTCATTTGTTTTGTAGCTCATTTCTTTAATAATGTTTTTTAGCTTATTTGTTTTTCATTATTCTTTATATTTCTAT
>NW_019758608.1:0-305 GCF_002891405.2 Cryptotermes secundus | reverse complement strand
CACTGGATTGAGGTTAGCTCAACTGAAGTGCCTTTCCCTCTTCACATGGGGACGGAAACAGAACCAGTTTACAAAACATTCTGTTCTCTAGTTTCTATCATACAGGATGATGGACAAATCCAAAAACCCAGTACTTCTGACTCAAATTACAAAGTACCCCTGTACCTGTGCGCACGCAAACAAACCCGGCTGCTTGTTAAGATTACCACCGACATGAAGTTGCAAAACATTTCCTGAGGTGTATTTGTTCTATTAGGTGCGACTTTTGACACAGCATTTCATTCAGGAAAGAAAAACCCCTCAAA
>NW_019758607.1:0-305 GCF_002891405.2 Cryptotermes secundus | reverse complement strand
GCACCCTTGAGGTCCAGGTGCACCACGCGCAACGTCTCGCCATCTTGTAGTCTTTCGACTGCAGCTTTCTCCGCGGCGGGCTTCCTTGTCCATTGCACTTGGAACACGAAGAAAGTCACTGTTAACGACAGCAAGACGCCACACAGCACGACGCGTCGCCGCCGCAACATTTCACGTGGCTATCAAAGCTTCGGTTGAGGTGCAAACCGAACCAGGACTCTAAAGGTGGGAACGTTTTCTATTAGCTTCCTTTCCATATCTAGAATGATCAAATCAAGGATGATGAGATGGGCAGTGCATATAGC
>NW_019758606.1:0-304 GCF_002891405.2 Cryptotermes secundus | reverse complement strand
CTTTGCTAGCTTGCTAGCTTTCCGTTGCTAGCTTGACAGCTTTACGTTGCTTGCTTGCTAGCTTTACGTTGATAGCTTGCTTGCTTTTGGTATCTAGCTTGCAAGATTTCCGTTCCTACCTTGCTAGCTTTGCGGTGCTAGATAGATAGCTTCCCGTTGCTAGCTTGCTAGCTTTGCCTTGCTAGCTAGATACTTTTGCGTTTCTATCTTCCTAGTTTAGCGTTGCTTGCTTGCTTGCTTTCCTGACTGAGCTTATCTTGCTTGCTAGATTTGCGTTGCTAGGTATCTATCTTTGCGTTGCTAG
>NW_019758605.1:0-304 GCF_002891405.2 Cryptotermes secundus | reverse complement strand
TACGTCTTGGTCTTCCCTGTGGTCTTCTTCGTTCTGCTTTCCCACCAATATCCTATATGAATTCTTCTTCTACCCATCTGTGCTACATGCCCTGACCAGCACATCATCATTGACTTGATCATTGTACTTGGAGAAGAATAGAAGTTACGAAACTCCTCGCTAAGTAGTTTCCGCCAATCTCCCGTCACTTCATCCCTCTTTGGTCCAAACATTTTTGTTAACACCCTGTTTCACCCTTAAGGTCAGAGACTAAGATTCGCACTCATACAGAACCATAGGCAAAATTATAGTTTTGTATATTCTA
>NW_019758604.1:0-305 GCF_002891405.2 Cryptotermes secundus | reverse complement strand
TTTATCCAGCCTCCTGTCACTTTATCTCTCTTCGGCCCGAATTGATATCGGCTATACTCGTTACGTATTGGCAGTGCTGGGTTGAACACAGGACACAATACGTATTGTTAACCAGCCTATCCATTCTACAGTCGGTGATGAATAGAACGTTTAATTTTGTATTCAAGCTGTGAATGTCTCCAGATATCAAGGAACGGGGAGACTGAAAAGCGAACCCTAGAGGCTGTAGTAATATACGTTAGGAACCTCTCGCCATGTTTTGTCTCGTACGGTATTCGGCTTCAATCAATATTATTTCTTTTTTT
>NW_019758603.1:0-304 GCF_002891405.2 Cryptotermes secundus | reverse complement strand
GATAAGGGAACTAAACTGACAATCTTCCAACCCGGTGAGCTGGTTTACCTACCAGATATGATTAAGGGTAAACGGGGCTGTCCGAAATTCAGAATTAGATTGAAGGGCCCCCATGAAGTGTTACGGAGACTGTCTGACTTAATTATGTTATCAGGATAGCGAGAAATAAGGAGATAGTGGTGAATGTTGATAAGATGAAACGTTGCTACAGAAGAATAGGTCCGTCGCCACCCACGCGCGCTGACATCCCAACTCGCGATCCAGGAGAAGGGGGAAGGCAGAGTGTGATGAAGGAGGAGGAGGA
>NW_019758602.1:0-304 GCF_002891405.2 Cryptotermes secundus | reverse complement strand
TTTCTTCTTATTAAATGGAATATTCCCAAATTATTAAAGATTTCTTCTTTATATTATGGAAATTTATGTCAATTTTGACAGAAATCTATCCAATTTTTTAATGATAATTAATTATTAATTAATTTTAATCAAATTTTGAGAAGTTTCATGATAATTTAAGAAATTCTAAAGTAAGTTTGACCTACTTCAACTTAATTTGTGTAAGTTTAAACTAACATTCTTTATCGATTTCAATTAATATATAAATTAACAATTATTTTGAAAAGATTTGACTATAAATTCAGGAGTTCTAATAGATTCACTG
>NW_019758601.1:0-304 GCF_002891405.2 Cryptotermes secundus | reverse complement strand
GGATGTTGTCGATAGTAAGAAGGCAGTTAGAACGTTATAAAACAACACATGTGTTACAGCATGCATTGAGCCATGGTCCGAATAAAAAGAAACCCATAGAACATCTTTCTCAACAGCTCGACTCAACGAGAATCATTACATTCGGGATTGCTCCATGGGGCGTGAGCTTATTTCCATAACTAACTTATTCCATGGAGGTGAGTGCTTCTTGAGAAGCTGCCAGCTGCTGAACTGCTACAGAATTTCCCAATACTTTATGGAACCCGAGGGTTAATTACATGTTCACAATAGCCCTCTACTGGTT
>NW_019758600.1:0-304 GCF_002891405.2 Cryptotermes secundus | reverse complement strand
TCAGCTCAGCTCAGCTTGCTTGGCTTACCCCACGCACTTCTGCTGGTTTCTTGCTTGTCTAATTCGACCATGACGATGGAGAACATATCCTCCTCCGAAACGCAGGGCTCACTTAGAATCATACGACGCTACAACCCGAAAGCCCATTTCAGCAGCTCTACATGATGGCGCCATCTGTGAAGAACCGTTGCAAATGTTGATCACAGGCCCATATCTAAAGTCTTGGCTACCTGAATGTTGTCTCGAGAGAAGAGGACAGCGTACGTGTTACCCTAGTTGCCTTCCTAAACAGAGTGCCCTAAGT
>NW_019758599.1:0-304 GCF_002891405.2 Cryptotermes secundus | reverse complement strand
GTACATGCCTTAGACCGCTCGGCTACCGTGACCGGCAGTGTTACAATTTTACTCAACGAAAATAATAATATGTGACACATTGAGGAGTCATTTAACTGTAAACATAAGAAAGAACCCAAAAATGGCTACTAGTAGTTAATCTTTTTTAGTGTTAATTAGGTTACTTTTGCTTCGGAGAAAAGAAAGATAATGGCAAACGACAGAAGAAATTACACGGCGAAACGCATGAATTCCGTCCAAACAGAGAATACAATAAAACAGGCCACGACCGTTTCTTCTTCTGATCTTCCATATTCGCCCAAAG
>NW_019758598.1:0-304 GCF_002891405.2 Cryptotermes secundus | reverse complement strand
CCTCGCGGCAACTACACAGAGACGACTGCAGAAGGCTTGGATCCCGCAGAGATATGGCATCAGCCCAGAAAGTCGAAACATCTTCTACTGCGACATTACAGACAAAAGTGGTTCAACGCCTCCTGCTTTATGGAATTTTATTCATATATATTCGGCAGCATTCTTTGGATGAGGGATCGGCCTATCGAGATTTGTTTAACCAATAGCGGGCAACATAAAGGCAGAAAGGACGAAGATATGCATCCATCACCGGAACTGGATTCGAACAGAAGACCAAAGTCTCAAGCCCAGACTCCGTATCATC
>NW_019758597.1:0-304 GCF_002891405.2 Cryptotermes secundus | reverse complement strand
GTCTGGTGTTCCCAGTCTGTTACAAGACCGATTAAACACCTTATCGTGAAGATGTCTGGAGAACTGAGGCATAGCTCCATGCATTTGTAGCCTCACTACTAGGTGGCGGTGAGTGATATCTTCATCCCCCGGCCGTAACCTAGTATCTATTACATAGGAGGCTGGAAGGACCTCAGTGCCGCCATCGTTTGCTATGGACAGAAAGGAATATGCCCCGTGCAGGACTCTAATATATATTTCTCAGATTTTAAGTCCACATACTGTTCGCTATGCATATTGAACTATATGTCTATACTATCGTAGA
>NW_019758596.1:0-304 GCF_002891405.2 Cryptotermes secundus | reverse complement strand
AACCCACACCAATCCGGCAGACGCGGGTGTAGGACTGCAGGCTTCTAAACATGTATCTCTTAGCAGTTTTGTCTCCTTTACCGCGTGTGCAAAGCCTCAAAAGGATGCAGATAACATTAAACGTGTGTACTACAGGATTACGGCTAAGAATAGTCTCCACACTTGCCAGATGCCATGTTAGGTGGTTCCCTTGTCATCACCGCATGGCGCGTCCTCACGTTGCGGATGGAGGGAAGCTGTGAATAGCTTTCTCGGAAAGCCGACAAGGGGTGGTCCTCCATCTTTGGGGTTGGGAGTGGGGCTA
>NW_019758595.1:0-304 GCF_002891405.2 Cryptotermes secundus | reverse complement strand
TTTTTTTTTGGCCCTCTCATTTTATGGGCCCCTGTGTTAGCGCAGAGAAAATTCGTCATCACGCACTTTTTCCTCAAACCCTCTGAAACATTTCCCGTAAACCCGGTCCTCCAAGATATTCGCGCAGAGCTGACCAGAGCTATGAAGTTCTCTATCTGTATTCGGGAGACTTCGAATCTCGTCTGAGCTGCTTAATATTGGTTTCTGCGGGATTTTCAGTCTCTGCAAGTAAATACGAAGATAGTACCTCCAAATAGGGCACGGCCACCTGCTGATTGTTTCACGGCTGCTACAATCACACGTA
>NW_019758594.1:0-304 GCF_002891405.2 Cryptotermes secundus | reverse complement strand
TTGTCGTGTAGTTTGCTTTTCGACCAAGAAAATGGAGGTTATAATCCCCCCTCCCCCCTAGGCACATCAAGCTGTATCCGATGTACACGTTGTTACAATCCAGATGACTATACTGGGTTATTTCTTGCGAGTAATTTTTGGCACGTCCGAAACAAAAACTTGCAAAACTTATCTGTTATCTTCGTCTTGTCTGTCTGTCCGTCCGTGTGTAACAGTTCGGGAGCTGCTGCATGGATTCTTATGATATAGGTTACTGAAGAATTTTGGTAAATCTTGTCTAAATTTTTCCATTTTTTTAAAGCAG
>NW_019758593.1:0-304 GCF_002891405.2 Cryptotermes secundus | reverse complement strand
AGCGGTATTACGGTTATGGTCTACCGGCATATGCCACGTACAATTGTGTAAACAGTTACCAACGTTATGGAACCTATCCATATTCTGGACAGAATATTTTTCTATCCTGAAGGTAGATGTAGCAAGATCCTTCGAAATATCTATATATCTACCATATTACATAGTATCACATTCCACAAGGCTGTAATCTGTCTACTTTTCTGTCATTGCAGACACAATCCATCAGGGCTGATTAGATGTCTAATTAAGTATTGCGAAAAATCAGTTCTCCATTAACGACAGAAAACTGAAAATTGCGATGAAG
>NW_019758592.1:0-304 GCF_002891405.2 Cryptotermes secundus | reverse complement strand
TCCATGCCTTGAGTGGGATTCGAACCCATGATTCCAGTGTTCGAGAGAGCAAAGGCATTTAATGTCAGAGACGGCGCGGCCATTGTGATCGTCGTTATCACGATAGCCTACCAAAAATTTTACTTCCTCTTGCCTCATCTCTGCCAATTCAATATTCACTAACAATCTTGTCAATGGGATTTAAGCAATCCGAACCACCGATAGGCAATTAAATAAACGAATAAAACATAACCTACAGGATACATTGAGACTTGATGTTCAGAACTGCTGCTGGAACACCGAGATATCCTGAGATTATTTTTGT
>NW_019758591.1:0-304 GCF_002891405.2 Cryptotermes secundus | reverse complement strand
TACTCGGGGTCCCTCAGAAAGGCCGTAACTCAAAGGCAGGGGGCACTTCATGAATTCCGGCGAAGCGAATGCCACAGGAACCTTGCTTGTGCCAGTACCGGTTGTCTTTCTTGTGTCGGCAGCTGGGTGAATGCAAGACCTCCGTAGGGCGGTAAGGGCTGGCGTTGGACTTCCCTATGCATCTAGAATTCCGAAAACGGGGTAAACAGATGGCATTTCTGTTAGGAGACATACTGTTGCTTTTGTTGTTGCTGTGTGCGCTCCGGATGAGCACTCTGGCGGTAAGAGAAGCTTCGACTCCCCA
>NW_019758590.1:0-303 GCF_002891405.2 Cryptotermes secundus | reverse complement strand
TAGTGAGCTTTGCATTGCTAGCTTATTTTCTTTGCGTTGCTATATTAATAATTTTGCGTTGCAAGTTTGGTAGTTTTTCGTTGCTAGCTTGTTGCTTTGCGTTCCAGCTTTCTTGTTTGCGTTGCTACCTTGCTATCTTTGCGTTGCAAACTTGATAGCTTTGCGTTGCAACTTTGTAGCTTTCCGTTGATAGCTTGCTAGCTTTCATTTGCTACCTTGCTAGCTTTCCGTTGTTTGCTTGCTAGCTTTGCGTTGATGTCTTGCTAGCTTTGCGTTGCTAGCTTGCTAGATTTGGTTGCTTGC
>NW_019758589.1:0-304 GCF_002891405.2 Cryptotermes secundus | reverse complement strand
CTCAGGAATTTGACTATGTATGAGCGCGGTTGCTCACCTCAGGACATGATTAAATGTGTTTCTTTTACTTGAAGCTTTACGAAATGCAGACTGTTAAAGGTTTTATACGTTTTCTAAAGCGTGGACCTGAGATTGCATGTACGGAAAGTACAAACTTATACAGGGTGATTATAAGTTATTGTCGGGGTTTCCGTGGCCTATAATGCCTATAATACATTACCGAGCATTTGTCTTCCCGTCTGCTGTCTAAAAACATAAAAATTAGAATACACAAAATTGTAATTTTGCCTGTGGTTCTGTATGG
>NW_019758588.1:0-304 GCF_002891405.2 Cryptotermes secundus | reverse complement strand
GTCACCATAATTTATGTTTATTTCGTTTAGAATTTACATAAACATAAAGTTCACTTTTCCGGGAGAGGGTAGAATGGCGAACTATCTTGATATGGGTTAGTATAATTCACATTGTACTGTTACATGTACTACTGATTTTAGAAGCGGGTTTGGATAGGTGAGTCGATTATTGGATATTCACTAGTCGTAAGTACAAATAATCATAACACTTACAAAGTATCTGTAATTACACATGTAACATATAAATAATCTCTCCTATATCTGCTTACACAAGTCGTTGCTAGGTAACAGATCTAAAAAATGG
>NW_019758587.1:0-304 GCF_002891405.2 Cryptotermes secundus | reverse complement strand
TGGGGAAACCCACCCTCTCCAATAACTAACTAACTAATCGTAATGTACAGTACTAAGCTTAACCGCCATTCTTCTTCAGAATCGAATGTTTTCTTCATGTCTTCGTTCTGAGACTCATTAATCCAACCCATCTTGTTCTCTCAAAGCAATGGTACATAGAGCACCTATCGAAACAGCCCGAGACTCCGTTTCCAGTTCTGCACCATTATTTGGATACAAAATCTGATGATAAATTGGAAACTCGATGAAACGATGGCTATACGAACAGAATATAGGGGATTGAAGACATGCCCTACTCTACGAC
>NW_019758586.1:0-304 GCF_002891405.2 Cryptotermes secundus | reverse complement strand
AGATTGCTACCATGCTAGATTTGCGTTGCTAACTTGCTAGCTTTGTGTTGCTAGCTAGCTAGCATGCTAGATAAGCTTTGGTAGCTTGCTAGCTTCGCGTTGCTATCTTTCCTAACATTTTGTTGCTAGCTTGCTAGTTTCCGTTTCTAGCTTGCTAGCTTGCAAGATATGCGTTTCTAGCTTTCTAGCTTTGCGTTGATCGCTTGCCAAATTTGTGTTGATAACTTGACAGCTTTCAGTTGCTATCTTGCCAGCTTTGCTTAGATTGTAGAAATTTGTTTTCTAGCATGCTATATTTGCGTTG
>NW_019758585.1:0-304 GCF_002891405.2 Cryptotermes secundus | reverse complement strand
GGGACGCAGTTTAGAGTGAACACCAATGGAATAACGTTCAAGACAACGATAAAATATAAATCGTTTTACATTCGAAGCGCAGACACACTCACTCCCGCGCCAGTACGCTCATGCACACACGCACGCACACAAACACATATGCGCAGTATATACGAGTACATTACATGCATAGGCAGGATGTAGGTCTCTTAAGCAAACGTGTCCTACTTGAAAGGATAAAACAGGCTAATACAAGACTAACGTGCGCGGTCTTATTCACTGTATTTACTTAGTCGCTTGAAGTCGCAAGCTTATTTCAACAGTG
>NW_019758584.1:0-304 GCF_002891405.2 Cryptotermes secundus | reverse complement strand
CAAACAAATTGTTGTGCATCAAGTATTTTACTGCTACAAAATGGAAATGTTGCAGATAATGGAACTTCTACTGAAGAAAATCAGATCCAGGCACGAAAAGGCGGTGGCCGATAAAAAGGCAGAGAAGGACGAAATGGAGGCAAATAGGAGGAAGGCAGAGGCAAAATTAGACGCCTATCAAAAAGGGGCGCAAATCGGCCTCAAGGAATTGCTGGCCAGATTGGAGAATGACAGACAGGCCGACCGATGAGAACTGAAAGAGATGATGAACGTCAACCAAGCCAGGACAGACGTAAAGCTTCAG
>NW_019758583.1:0-303 GCF_002891405.2 Cryptotermes secundus | reverse complement strand
TTTTCTCCGAGTGCTTCGGTTTCCCTTGCCAGTCTTCATTCCACCAATTGTTCCAATCAATCCATCCTTCTCTGCACGCCACCCATTATCCTCTTAACATGTCACCTCCTGCATAAGCTTTGCAGCATAATTGTCTGTCAAACTGCATTACGTTATCAGCCAATAAACCGGGACATACAATTTTCTGCACCGAATAGACTCAATATCAATTCCTTACAGACGTCGCTACTAACTTCAGTCCGGATATTATTAATTTGGTAACTCATTATTATTATTATTATTATTATTATTATTATTATTATT
>NW_019758582.1:0-304 GCF_002891405.2 Cryptotermes secundus | reverse complement strand
CCCCCCCCCCACCCCCAATGTTAAATCTTCATCTGCACCTAGCAAGGTTCGTGAGTTGTACAGTTAAGCATCGTGTTTTGTAGTAAGACAAGTGAAACATAGTAAATACACAGTTTTACAGCATTCTGAGCTTATGTCCTTAAATACTTCTTTGCTATTCCGAATTACGTTAAAATATTATAGAGTTTTTCCCTCTTAACAGAGATCTGCGCTTTCTCAAAACCCACAAATACCTGATTTCTGACTTTTTTTATTGCTGGTGGGGTGGGACTAAGTCCCTTGACCTGCGGCCACTTCTGGCCTA
>NW_019758581.1:0-304 GCF_002891405.2 Cryptotermes secundus | reverse complement strand
TCAACAGTCGTTGGGCCTCCACGATCGTGCACAACTATCGGCCAATTAAAAATTCCATGTGCGCGCTAGGCCTTAGGCGAGGGCATACCAAGGAAAATAGCAACAGCAATTTTCGAGAATTGTTATCAGCCTTAGTTGAACACATGTTATTGAATGGAGCAGCGCAAATTTGAGAAACTCAATTTCCAGGCAACGGAGCATGCCGGTCTTCTCATAGTTGCGTTGCCGCGTGGTTTCCTAGTATCAGCTGTTTTGTAACGCGCTTCAGTGATTCAATTGTTTCTTAAGATTGCACGAAAGTTTG
>NW_019758580.1:0-304 GCF_002891405.2 Cryptotermes secundus | reverse complement strand
CATACTTAAACACACAGTTAACAATGTATACGAGGAACTGAACCATTCAATTAGGTATTACCTGTGGGAGGTGGGGTTGAATACCTCCACCGTGACCCTGCGAGTTATAGGAGGTGACAAAAAGGGAAGTCTCAAATTTGAGACAGTAAAATATGGTCATAAGTCCTTAGGGACTTGGACCTGAGAAAGACTGTGCTGGCAATTGCCAGCAGCATATAGAAAAGACAGACTCATCCTCTAGTCAGAAAGAGCACCCCATGAAAACAAGACCATAACTGTCAAACAGTAATAAATATCTGGTCAT
>NW_019758579.1:0-304 GCF_002891405.2 Cryptotermes secundus | reverse complement strand
ATAATCCAGAACATAGACGTGGCTTATAAGTCATAAAATGAACAGACTCAGGTCCAAATATTCTCACAAACCCTGTTCTCAAACATCCTCAGTCTATGTTCTTCCCGTAATATCAGAAGCCAAGTTCCACACCTACACAAAACTACAGGAAAACTTATAGTTTTGTGTATTTAACTCTTCATGATTTTAACAATAGGCAAGAAGTCAAAAGGTTCGAAACTAAACGGTAGCGAGCAGCACTTGTATTTAATCTGCTCTTAATTTCCTCTTGAATCAAATTTTATTTACTAAAACTATTCCTACT
>NW_019758578.1:0-304 GCF_002891405.2 Cryptotermes secundus | reverse complement strand
GCTTGTAGCATAGTGCCTCAACCAACTACGCTACCGCGTGCTGAAAATAATACAGTTAGAAGGAACGAAGTTTAGATGGGAGCAACTTTTCTGAACCTCGAGAGATTTGTACTAAAGTTACTTTTGAACACACATATGATCAACACAGTTCCCTTTTCCTTTATGAAGTATGGCTTATGGACCTGAAATTCTGGTTTCTTTGACGCGCTTCATCGTTACTTAATGTTTCGAAAATACTGTCACGTATTTATTTAGTACCAAGTTAGAATTGTTTCGGCAAAATAAGGTAAAAACTAATAAAGAT
>NW_019758577.1:0-304 GCF_002891405.2 Cryptotermes secundus | reverse complement strand
AGGCGGTGTCCTGTACGCGGTCCGTGTAACGGCTGAATGACACAAAAATACAAGAACTGTTGGAAGCGGTGTTTTCTAAGCCGTCTGTGCCGAGGTGTTTTAAGCAAGACAATTATAGAGTTTAGTTGGTTGCGAGACAGTCTCCGGCCAGTAAGGCCGTGAATACGGAAGTTGAGGAACCTGCGGCGTAGGAAGCCGGTACAACCGGTGAAGGCACAGCAGACAGAAAAATTAGTGAGTGATATAGTGACCTGTAGAATGTGTGAATTAGCAAAAGGCCTATAATTACTTTGAGTTACGATCT
>NW_019758576.1:0-304 GCF_002891405.2 Cryptotermes secundus | reverse complement strand
GTTGGTGATACTGACGTATTAGCTAGTAGCGGAATTTCTGAAATGTCTGCTTATATTTATTTTGTATCTGAGAACCAAAATACGCAACCTCGAGTTTAATTTGTTAGTATAAATATAGGTACATGCCAGAAACTTGTGACCAGGCGTTTTTGAGGTTAGGGATTTTCGATTGTTCGCTTTTAACAACTCCCCAATTAAATTTCAACGGGGTTTATGACTACATCTCTACCATCAAAAAATATCCAGGGGTGCATCGGTGATAATGCCCTGAGCTGATGTTCATTAAAAATGTGTTTACGGATCT
>NW_019758575.1:0-304 GCF_002891405.2 Cryptotermes secundus | reverse complement strand
CACCAAATTCTCCATCATCATAATCACCCGGGGCAGGTACCGTAGGCCAATCAGTGGCCGCCGTGACGAGTGGACCCAGCTGAACTCTAACCCCAACTAATGGCTTAGTGCTTTATTAAATTTACATTTGCCTTTTACCAGTCGTTTGCGGAGAATATAATTCTGTATGTGAGAGAAATTCCGTTTAAAAGAATTTGTGCTTCAAATTCAATAGAGGACATCCGTTGCTAGGTAATGGATATGTTCCTTGCGCGGTCCGAACGGAGGCTATATAATGAGGAGCCAACAATAACTGGGGCGAATA
>NW_019758574.1:0-304 GCF_002891405.2 Cryptotermes secundus | reverse complement strand
GACTGGCTACGGGCTGGACAACTGAGGTGTCGGAGTTCGAGTCCCTGTAGTGTCAAGAATTTTGTCTTCTCCAAAATGTCCAGACCGCCTCTGAGGTCCACCCAACCATCTATTCAGTGGGTACCGGAAGCTCTTTTCGTGGGGGTAAAGCGGCCGGGGCGTGAAGCTGAAATTCACCTCAAGACAGTCCAGAGATCAAGAAAATGCGGATCTAAACATCTACTCCCCATACTCCTTCATAATGTGGTGATTAAATTCGTTGAATACAAGAACAACTTTGCCTTTACAGTCTGAGATATTCACA
>NW_019758573.1:0-304 GCF_002891405.2 Cryptotermes secundus | reverse complement strand
CTGGTTTCGGCCCTGGTACCTTCTACATGGAGCTCTCGAACCTAGACCAAGTGTACCGGAAACCTCAATTAGTAAACTGTAGTGTCTGTTCCGGTCGAGATTCGAGCTCCGTACCTCACGAATACAAGTCCGAACCATTAACTTTCTGCCAGCTTGATTGTCTGTTAGGTACTATGTAAAATGATTCATAGTTAGGTATAATAAGTTGTGGATGATCACATGAGCCGCTCGGTCTAAGGTATGAATTGTCTTCCCTTGCTTGAACACTGGAATTGTGGGTTCGAATCCCACTCAAGGCATGGAT
>NW_019758572.1:0-304 GCF_002891405.2 Cryptotermes secundus | reverse complement strand
TCTGTGTTGCTAGCTTGTTAAATTGCTAGATTTGCGTTGCTAGTTAGATAGCTTTTCGTTTCTATCTTACAAGATTTGCGTTGTTAACTTGCTATTATTGCTTTGCTAACTCCCGAACTTTCCGATGCTAGCTTGCTAGCTTTGCATTGCTTGCTTGATAGCTTGCTAGGTTGCTAAATTTGCGTTTCTAGCTTGCTAGATTTGCGTTGCTAGATTGTTAACTTATTAACTTTGCGTGGCTAGGTATAAGCATTGCGATCTAGCTTGCTAGTTTTGCGTTGCTATCTTGCTACTTTTGCGTTGC
>NW_019758571.1:0-304 GCF_002891405.2 Cryptotermes secundus | reverse complement strand
GACTGACTGACTGACCGTCAGTAACAATATACTTTGACCTTGAAGACTTGGTCGGTGCAGTTGAAGAATCCCTACTGTTAGAAGCCGTTGCCATGGAACGACTGTTGAAGACACAGCATAATGAAAACACTTAGCGTGTGCTACAGTCATTTGTAAAGTGTGAAAATTAGTGATAGTGTTATAGTTACTTGTAATTAAGACCTGTAAGTGGCCAATTAATCCAATCCAAAACCACGTAAACAGTCACTCTTAACACATGATAGTACGTAGGTAAGTCAATAAGTAAGTTACAAATGGATATAGA
>NW_019758570.1:0-304 GCF_002891405.2 Cryptotermes secundus | reverse complement strand
TTGCTAGATTTGCGTGGCTAGCTTGTTAGCTTTGCGTTGCTATCTTTCTAGCTTTCCGTTTCTAGCTTTATAGCTTTGCGTTTCTAGCTTGCTAGATTTGCGTTCCTTGCTTGCTTTCTTGATTTGCGATTCTTGCTTTCTATGTTTCGTTGCTTGCTTGCTTGCTAGCTTTGCGTTGCTAACTTTCAAACTTTGCGTTGCTAGCTTGCTAGCTTCGCTTTGCTAGCTTGCCAGCTTTGTGTGGCATGCTTGCCAGCTGTGCGTTGTTAGCTTGCCAGCTTTGCGTTGCTGGCTTGCCAGCTTT
>NW_019758569.1:0-304 GCF_002891405.2 Cryptotermes secundus | reverse complement strand
GAAGGCCAAACTGTGTGTGTATGGGGGGCCTAACCCTCGAAATGATATGTTAATGATAACAATTAGATGATAAGATGGAAACCTGAGCTGTATGTTACTGCCAAAGCTACAATAAATTTGCAATTAATTTATTTTATAATCTGACGGTTTCAGAGGCTATGCTACAATCTGTAAGGTCGTGGGTTCAAGTCCCGATGAGGTGGATTCTTTAATTTATCTAATCTTTCCAGCTGCATTATGGCCCTGTGGCCGACTTAGTCTATGACAGAAATGAGTACCAGGAATCTTCCTGGGGAGTAAAGGG
>NW_019758568.1:0-304 GCF_002891405.2 Cryptotermes secundus | reverse complement strand
CGAAACGTAGATGATCGTAAGTATGCATCTACATATAAACACTTCCCTGTAATGGTGTGTGTATCGGCACCAGGAGAAGCATGGTGATATGTTCATTTCAGAAATTTGAAAGGTGCGAAACGGGACGAATAATAAATATTTAAGATTTAATGATTTAATTTAGCTTACTGCCTTTCACGCGGTAGCGTAGTTGGTTGAAGCACTACGCTACAAGCCTGAAGATCGCGGGATCGAATCCCGATGAGGTAGATTTTTACAGTTTACCTAATCCTTCCAGCCGCACTATGGCCTTGGGGTCTACTCA
>NW_019758567.1:0-304 GCF_002891405.2 Cryptotermes secundus | reverse complement strand
TTGGTATTACTGATTGGTGGAATTTGTAAAAGTACGCCGTTGAGATGGTCTTCAAAAGATGTTTGGTGGAAACATATACAGACATAGACAACAAGATGATCTCATAAGCCTACTATTTTCAAAATAAGAAAAGCAGTCTAAAAATTCCTATATTTTTACATTCAAAGTAATTTTTCTACATCAACCGAAATGAACATATCTTTCGTACACATACTTAGGTATGATAAACTTTTTTTTATTTACATAAAATTAGCAATCAAGAGTTGCTCTATAAGCTAATTAGCTGTAGTATTCTTCGTGACGT
>NW_019758566.1:0-304 GCF_002891405.2 Cryptotermes secundus | reverse complement strand
TGTAGAACGAAGAATAATATTACTTCAAATTTTTACAGAAACGGGTCTAGTGTGTCAAGTGAGATTTTAGGTTCCTACAAGCCGGAAGGTCGCGCGTTTGATTTCCGATGAGGTCAATAGATTTTTCAACTGACCTAATGTTTCCAGCCGCACTAAGGCCCTGAGGTCAACTCAGCCTCTGACAGGAATGAGTACCAGGAATCTTCTTGGAGGCAAATGGCGGTCGCAAGGCGCGTAAGGCTGACAATCTCACCGCCATCTGTCAGCCGACTGTCTAGAAAATGTGACAGCCTCGACGTCTCAC
>NW_019758565.1:0-304 GCF_002891405.2 Cryptotermes secundus | reverse complement strand
TGTCTGTAATGTTATTGAATTTGAATTAATAGATTTGTGTCTGCAGTAACGATTTGTAGGCGTGTCTGCAATCATTTCACATTAAGTGATTGAGGTACGCAAATTCGCAATGAACGCATTTAGAAAATATATGCATTTCAAATAATTATTTCTATATAATTTTGTGAGTTCCTCTAGTCCATATGCTTCATATTCTAGGTTGAAGACATTTAGAATATTCTTACCACACTAAACAACATTGGTTATTATATGTACTCGTAATATTTGCTGTTACATTAATAAACGTTTCATATTTCCCATGCGT
>NW_019758564.1:0-304 GCF_002891405.2 Cryptotermes secundus | reverse complement strand
TACTTTCTTCTTTTGCGTAACTTGCTTGCTTTTCTTTGCTTGCTAGTGTTCTTGCTTTCGTTGCTTGCTTGCTTTTCGTTGCTTGTGTCCTTGATTGCTTTTCGTCGCTCGCTTAATTGCTGGCTTTGCGTTGCTAGGTTGCTAGCCTTGTGTTGCTGGCTTGCTTGCTTGATATGCTTTGCTTTCTTGTTTGCTTGCTTTGCTTTTCTTGCTTTATAACTAGGCGTCACTAGCTTCCTAGATTTGCGTTGTTAGTTTGCTTTTCTAGTTTGCTAGCTTTGCGTTCCAAGCTTACGAGCTTTGC
>NW_019758563.1:0-304 GCF_002891405.2 Cryptotermes secundus | reverse complement strand
TTGCCAGGATACGACTAGTGAGGACTGAGGACCCTAGTGCGTGTGCACCGGTGAACTGTACAGTGTGTGGAAATAGTGGTAACGGCTGAAGTTGCCTGTAGTTCCGAGTGATGTGTATAAGACGTCAACAAATCCGATCATCCAATCCAAACCTCCGTCTGTAGTGACCCCTACACATGACTGATAAACTGTGTGCTGGTTTGTCTTACAGAAATACACCACTTCCTTAAATATATTTCTATCAGAAGGCATTCAAATTCCGACTGCGTGGACATTTTCTATTTGCTGGAACTACGCGATGAGC
>NW_019758562.1:0-304 GCF_002891405.2 Cryptotermes secundus | reverse complement strand
ATACGATTCTAAATATCATCACTAGGCTGACTGAGGTATGGTTACATTTATGTTGTCACCAATTGTGCAGGAAACCTGCTTATTGAATTGCACTTGTTGAAGTGACTTGTATATATCCCTGAGACTGTGTAATAACGTCCCAAACTAAGGGACATCTGCCGACGGATATATTTTCCTATTCTGACGATATTCCGGTCTAGAAAACTGAGATTGACGGCCTTGGGGATCCGTTGTTCTGATCACGCGACGCCCTCTATCCGTTAAATTTGACACTTACTTCGCCGACCAGCGTCGGTCGCTCGGT
>NW_019758561.1:0-304 GCF_002891405.2 Cryptotermes secundus | reverse complement strand
TGCAGCTTACTACTGACACCTCCTGGCAACAGACGTGAAGGAATGTAACACAACGGACCAGAGGCAATCTAAAAAGCTGAAATTCTGTCAGTCAAGAAATACCACACAGCTTGTGGAACCTGAAGTATGATTACAGTGTTCAGAAGAATCCATCACCAGTCTCTATCCTGAGCCTGATTAAGCCATACAATATCGGCATATTGTGTTTCTTTAGCACTGTTTTGTTATCCACTTATGTACCCGTGTCTTTTCCTGTTAGGTTCTGAAACTGAGATGTTGTCTTCTCTGTCTACTGTATGACCTG
>NW_019758560.1:0-304 GCF_002891405.2 Cryptotermes secundus | reverse complement strand
TGCTAGCTTGCCAGATTTGAGTTGCTAGCTTGCCAACATTCGTTGTTAGCTTGCCAGGTTTGCGCTGCTAGCTTGCTAGCTTTGCGTTTCTAGCTTGGTTGCTTAACTTTGCTAGCTTGCTAGGATTGCGTTGCTATCTTGTTAGCTTGTGTTGATACCTTGCTAGCTTGGCGTTGATAGCTTGCTAGCTCTGAGTTGCTAGCTTTCTAGATTGCTATATTTGCGTTGCGTACTTGCTAGCTATGCGTTTCTAGCTAGATATCTTTGAGTTGTTAGCTTGCTAGATTGGTTGATATGCGTTGCT
>NW_019758559.1:0-304 GCF_002891405.2 Cryptotermes secundus | reverse complement strand
CTCTACCTCTCACACCCCTGTGGACTTTCACGGCCTGTCACAAGGATAGCTTTACCCTTACCTTATTTTACGTGAGGCTGGAAACTGATATGGGAAGAAATTAATGCTACGAAAACTTATCAGAATTCAACGCGAAGCCTCATCATTTATTATATAAGTCGTTGCGCTAATTTGGGCAGATAGATATTGTGGCCTATAAACCCTTTGTTACGCAGTGACTCCTTAAACTGCGGCCGTTGCTAGGCGACGCCCGCAAAATACATGCACCGAACAATATAAGAACGGCGTTTTATATGTGGTCTGC
>NW_019758558.1:0-304 GCF_002891405.2 Cryptotermes secundus | reverse complement strand
TTTGGTGTCTTGCTTAGTTCATTAACCTCGAAGTTATTTTATTATGGATGGAAATCTGTTATGGCTGAACTCCACTGTTTCGAAACCCTATCACACTATAAATGTCATTTCTCATGAAGTCAGAAAACATTGTCTTATATTTCGTACAATATTCAACATGTCGATAAAATGTTTCAAACAAAAAATTGTATATATAAGAATTTTATGAGAAATCGTGGTAGCCCAGTCGGTATAGCGACTTCCTACGGACTGGACAACTGAGGGGTCGGAGTTCGAATCCCTGTAGGGTCAAGAATTTTCTCTT
>NW_019758557.1:0-304 GCF_002891405.2 Cryptotermes secundus | reverse complement strand
TAATCGAACGGGATGGCTCGGTGGGTGTATGACAGGCTACGGGCTCGACGCCCGACGTCCGCTTCCCAGCACGGACAAAGACTCTTTCTTCTCCACATCGGCTAGACAGGCTCTGGGACCCACACAGCCTACTATGGAATGGGTATCGGGGGCTGTCTCCTCGAGGGTAAAGCGGCTGGGACTTGAAGCTCACCACTCACCTCCACCTTGTGCCGAGGTCAGGAATACGGCAGCTATACTTCCGGTAGGTAGGTCGAAACAACACTGGACATATCCTGTATATGGTTATGAAATATTATACGTT
>NW_019758556.1:0-304 GCF_002891405.2 Cryptotermes secundus | reverse complement strand
TAAGTAAGTAAGTATTCAATGTTCATACTAGATTCCTTCTTTATCACGTATGAACAAGCACTTCCGGTGAGGAGATATACCCCATAAATATCGGTCGAACTCAACTGATGGTGGAATATCCGTTTTGACACTAGATGTGTGCGTTTGATTCTCGATAGCTTTTGACGTAAATACATACAGTGGGTACCAAAAGATATTTCTCCGGAGACAAACTGTAGAATTGTGACGCTGACCACTCACACCAATCTGTTGAGAGAACAGTTCTTAGGCTAATAAATTCAGATTTCCATATGTTTGTACAGTT
>NW_019758555.1:0-304 GCF_002891405.2 Cryptotermes secundus | reverse complement strand
TAGGTAATGTTGAAGTGTCTTGTGAGGTCCCCTCGCTCTACAGAGTCAAGTCCTTCAAGAGAAACTGACAGCGGCTATCTGATAGGCAGATTGGCCACGAGTTACGAATTCGAATACTCATTGTCATGTCCACAAGAACACTCCACCGGAGCCAGATAAGTCCAATCCACATCCTTGCGTCCTATTTATATAACATCAATTTCAAAATGATTCTCACAGCTGCAGTTTCGTCTCCAAAGCGCCCTCTGCTTATCCTCGTTTCTGATTCAAATTTGTATTCATTTCTAATCATCTCATTTGTGCT
>NW_019758554.1:0-304 GCF_002891405.2 Cryptotermes secundus | reverse complement strand
TTCATAATATTTACTCCTCCTCAGATGTTAAGATGTTTAAATCAAGGTCAATGAGCTGTATGAAACATACAACATGAGTGAGAAAGAAGAGAAATGCATACAAAGTTTTAGTAGGGAAACCTGATGAAAAATAACCAACTGGAAAACCTAGTCTCAGATTGAATGAAAATAAGGATCTTAAAGAAATCTGATGGGAATGCATGGAGTGGTTTCCAGCGGCTGAAGTATAACGACCAATGGTGAGAACGTTTGGACGTAGTGTTTAACATTCTAGTTTGTTAGTTTATTGGTTAATTGATTAGTT
>NW_019758553.1:0-304 GCF_002891405.2 Cryptotermes secundus | reverse complement strand
TTGCCTAGCAACGAGCTATAAATATTCGTCCTATTGTTGTGCCCGTATCGCGGAGTTTTTATGGAGCCGTTACCTGGCAATGCGTTGACATGTCTCAATATAAATATTTCCTCTTAACAACTAACTGAAACATCTCATGATATTTTATGCAATGGACGGGTTTGTTGGTTTTAATTGCTGTATAATGAATACGAGTAATTGGATGCTATCAAAGAAATTACATCACATACCGATAGGCTGAACCAATACCAATATCAAATACTTTTTCATTCCTATATCTTATCCATTCTTATATCAAATGACA
>NW_019758552.1:0-304 GCF_002891405.2 Cryptotermes secundus | reverse complement strand
GTTTGCTGTTATAAACTGACTGACTTATTTCTGCATTTCATTTAGTCATTTATTATATACTATTCAAGCCCATGTTTGTTTTGTGACAGTACAAAATGCTAGAATAGATATTATACATTCATCAGAAATACTTTTAATTGTGATTTATTCTGAGAAGAAGAGTATTCAACATGTGCCATTGATGTCTTTGCAAAACTCTTGGTGCCTGACCTGGTTCAGCATTCCCAGTATTGCATTTTGTGTGATATAAATTGCATTAATGCCAAGTTTAAATCCTGCTGCCAGTGCTGTGGTAACAGGGGTT
>NW_019758551.1:0-304 GCF_002891405.2 Cryptotermes secundus | reverse complement strand
CCTTACTGGACCACGAGTGTCTTCTCTTCCACTGCGACGAATGGCGAATCACTACTCACATACTGAACTGCCTTGAACGACGTCTCTCTGACAAGTGACACTGACGAGTGTCATTTGATGAGTCTCCACGGCTCCTTATATAGGCTAGCTCGTCTCCATGGAAACCCATTGTCTTGAAGACATGCTTATCGAGACATTCGCTACTGAGTAACCGAAGTTCTATTGCTGACTGCATTACCTCGGGAATGTGTTGGCCTAGCAACTGGGTTTTCTGCTTCCATAGCTTAATGCTTTGAGCAAATCC
>NW_019758550.1:0-304 GCF_002891405.2 Cryptotermes secundus | reverse complement strand
TAGGATATTGGGTCTTCCTAAGAATGGGATCGAGGATTCGAATTCAGCTTTGTGCACTGACGAATGTCTACGCTTTGCTGTGTTCTGTTCTTCTGTGGATACCTTCTTCTAGGCTAACCTTTCGTCCAAGTAATCCTAAGAAGTTTGCACGTGTTTCAGAGTTCTTTAAGAAATTGTAGTTCAACAATCTGAAAAACTTCTTGAATCTCAGATTAGAGCAAAAGTAAGGTTTGCAGAATTTGTGAAGGATCAGAGACGCTGCTAAAGCGAAACACTGCATGTGTGTACCATGTATAACCCGAAT
>NW_019758549.1:0-304 GCF_002891405.2 Cryptotermes secundus | reverse complement strand
ACGTCTCACAACCCTATGGGCCTCCATGGCCTGTTACACGGATAGACACCTTTTAGAAAATAGCCCAGTCACTTGTGTTCCTTTAGTTCACAAGTTTTTCAATGATGTGCCAACTACAGAAGTTATTGTTCAGCATCCAGTGAGGTAAGGGGATGATTGTGTACATTGTGAACTGAAGAAAATTTGGGAGAAACCAGTTGTGGCCTGATTAATTCTTTTGAAGCATGATGAAGGTCAAAGTTATGTTACGACCGACGATCAGTCTGCCGGCCTGTCATGGCCCAAGACGAGATTTTTGTTTTTT
>NW_019758548.1:0-302 GCF_002891405.2 Cryptotermes secundus | reverse complement strand
GTTTCCCCTGCCAATCTTCATTCCACCAAATTCTTCCTCATCATAACCACCCGGGGCAGGTACAGCAGGCCAATCAGTGGCCATCAAGCAGTGTGGAACCAGCTGGACTCCACACCCCACTAGCGAATTTTATTCCATGTGAACAATGATAAACATGTTGCAAAAGTATGTATTCATGCACAGTTTTACGAAAAGTGTTTAGCAGCAGAATCCCACATATATGCACTCACTCTACGCAACATGGTGCAACACTATACCCACAAATCTGCCGCTCACCTCACTCTCCACCTTATAAAATGTAA
>NW_019758547.1:0-304 GCF_002891405.2 Cryptotermes secundus | reverse complement strand
TACTGTGTTTTGTACTTGACAACGTAAAATTTCAGAAAGAGAACGTAATCGACTGAAATTATCCTGGCTGCATTTACCTTCACCAGTTTGCATGTCACGATACGGCATAGTTTCATGAGCTGTCGTCAACGTTTCCGATGCACCCGACACAGTTAAGAGAAGAGGGAAGCAGGTTCCTAGGGACAGCTGTTAACCGCTCACAAAATAACAGGATACCACAACCCAGAATATTACAATATTAATCTGCACCGCTGTGATAACTTCAGATCTAATCGAAGCTTCGAAATCTTGTCATTGTGGCTTT
>NW_019758546.1:0-304 GCF_002891405.2 Cryptotermes secundus | reverse complement strand
AGAAGCAAATTAAAAAAAGTGAACCCTTTCGATGAGATTGCCCTAGAAATGCTCTGCAAGTACGTCTTGTTTACCCTTAAAGGTAACAAGAGCTTACTACTCAGAGCCGTAGGTGGTCTGTGAACTGTCAAGCCTCCATCTTCTGCTGGTATCCAGAAACTAGAACTTAAAATTCTAAGTGCAGTAAGCAAGGAAACTAGAACTGTCTCCATCATCCAGTATATATGAGGATACAAGAACTACCTGCATTTTGTCTGTGACGTGAGCTGGTGACAAACGCAGTGTTTTGTTTGATCTCTTCTTT
>NW_019758545.1:0-304 GCF_002891405.2 Cryptotermes secundus | reverse complement strand
GTTCCAACAATAAAGACTATTTTCTGTGTGGTCGGTGCAAAGGTTTTATAACGAAAATCCAGGCATAACCAAGTAGTAGAGAAACCCGTGTGAAGGTCACGAGTCCCACAGGATTCGGACCCAAAAATGACCGCGCTGGCGAGGGCCAGCAGCAATTGTCAGAGAGAGCGCCCCATATCAACAAACCCGCAACAGTCTGACAGTAATAAAACCTGGTCGGAAGCCCCAGATGGGTGCTTTATTCCAAGATGGACTGGCCGGCTGATTGCCGGTCGTAACATAAGACTCAAACCAAGTAGTATTT
>NW_019758544.1:0-303 GCF_002891405.2 Cryptotermes secundus | reverse complement strand
CTTCAGGGCAAAAGACCAAGATGCAAACTCATATAAAATAAGACTAACATGATAGTTCTGTACATATAAACATTTAGATTTTCAGGCAGGAGACAGAAAAGTAAAGGACACTAAACTGAACGTCAATAGGTTTCCTTAAAACTTCGAATCCCTCAATTCCTTGGTGAAGACAATCTTCATTGTTACTGTCTCTCCCTTTGTCATACTCAAAGTACATATTAGTTATTATTACGCTATGAATTCCTAATTCCGTTATAAAGCATATCACTTACTCATGGAGCTGAGCCCTTCTGGAGGAGCCGC
>NW_019758543.1:0-304 GCF_002891405.2 Cryptotermes secundus | reverse complement strand
TTATCAGCATAGACCAGCAGCTGATATGTCCCATTTCACTTCAGTCCCACCTGGTTTTCCTGGACCTTCCTAATGCACATTGTAGCAAAATTCAAAAGTAGTGGTGATAAAGCATCTGCTTATTTTAGATCATTTTGGATAAGATGAGTATCATACAAATATTTACCTACATGGGCTGTACTATGGTTTTCAATTGAACACATTTTAATCAGCCTTAATAGTTTCATGGGCACCGGAAACTCTTTAAGAATATTGTACTATATTTCAGTCTTAAATGGATAATAGGCTTTCTTGAAGTCACTCA
>NW_019758542.1:0-303 GCF_002891405.2 Cryptotermes secundus | reverse complement strand
ATATAATTTCACAATCTTTAATTCAAATTTTGATGAAATAATATATACACCTATATTGATGTTATTATCTATGTTGAATAGTAAAAATAAATACTACACATGCATTGCTATAGTCTATCACTAGCATATAGAATCCAGTTGTACACTGTTAGTGTTAAAGTACTGTATAATTATTAAATATGTCTGTCGAGGCAATGAATAAAATTTAAATTTAAATTGTGCATTACTTAATTTGGGGCACGCGGTAGCGTAGTTGGTTGAGTCATTGTGCTACAAGCCGGAAGGTCACGGACTCGAGTCCCG
>NW_019758541.1:0-303 GCF_002891405.2 Cryptotermes secundus | reverse complement strand
CATAACCCTTCGACAAAACTAGAGAAGCAACCAGCTAACTACACAGCTATGCATATTGTGGTATCTAGGCCCGTCGCAAGGCAACGACAGCGAAATAAGCAACTATACAACGGCCGTTACTAGGCAGCTGTTTATAAACAGCAACAGAGGAACGGTGTTTTCTGTGCAGTCCTTGCCGAGATGTTATAAGTAAGACAAGTCAGGAATGAGTTAGAGGTTTGTTGCAGTCTAGTTGTTGTAAGGTTTTGCTGCGCGTGCATTTTTTTTATTATTGCTAGTGAGGTGGGACTAAGTCCCTTGTAC
>NW_019758540.1:0-304 GCF_002891405.2 Cryptotermes secundus | reverse complement strand
AAAAAACTTTGATGAACCTTGGTTCCCAGGATTAACTTTGAAAATGTTTTTGATTGGGGTCTGTATTGGAATAAATATATTTCTTCCGCTAGAACAAACGCGTTGTTGAAACGTTAAAATATCACCAGTATTTCTCCAAGCAAACTTCTAGATATACTTTATCCTCAATAATTCTTCTGGTGGTGTGTTCCGTTTCACCTACATAATGTGAAAGGAGCGTACAGTCCCTCGCTAAACCTCAGTCGAAGTACCTTCATAGCCATCTGAAATATTTGTTGTGAAGTAACTGCCCTTCTATTTTTTT
>NW_019758539.1:0-303 GCF_002891405.2 Cryptotermes secundus | reverse complement strand
TTCTCCATCATCATAATCACCCGGGGCAGGTACAATAGGCCAGTTGGACTCCACGCCCCACTAAGCGAATTAAATAAATATAGCTCCTAAAGTAATGATACCAACCTATTTTACAGATATATATTATTAAAATGAAACTAAACATTTCATAATATCAGCATTGAATAAAGTTTCCCCTACTGCGAGTTCCTCATCATTAATGAAGGAACATCATGGACAAACTGCAACAAACCCATTTAAGTACACTAGTAGAGGAAAGAGGCGTTTTCAACCACTTTCCACTACTAAAGGAGGAACATAGAC
>NW_019758538.1:0-303 GCF_002891405.2 Cryptotermes secundus | reverse complement strand
TGTTTTTAGTTCTACGTAGTTTGTGGACCGATCTACCGTTGAACACCCGTACTCAGTAACAACTTGTGTTCCTGTACTGAATGATCAGTACCAGTTATCCCTTGCACGTCTGAAGTGCTCTACTGAATAAATTTATATGTATATACGCACACATATAAAGAAATTATCCATGTAACAGGCCATGGAGGCCCATAGGATTACGAGACGAAGAGGCTACCATATTTTCTAGAGAATCGGCTCACAGACGGCGGTGAGGTTGTCAGCCTTACGCCCTTTATCACCCCTCTCCCCCCCCAGTCGGAA
>NW_019758537.1:0-303 GCF_002891405.2 Cryptotermes secundus | reverse complement strand
GTTCTGCTTAGGATTTATAGAACGTAAATAAATTCAATTTCATTTTGAACTGATTCCAATTTCGGGTCAGTATTTAATTTCCTTTTACATTATTTTTACATGTTGGAATGATATGGAACAACTATGGATAGAAGGACAATTTGGTAATGTATAATTCCTTTCCAAACTTTCCTCTATAGTGAATTTAGAAATGTATAAGCCTTTCTGAAACTTGTGCATGTATAGCATTAAACGGCGATTTTAATGAACAATGTAATGTGCTGATTTAATGAACTGCTGTAATATCCGACAAGACAAAATCTA
>NW_019758536.1:0-303 GCF_002891405.2 Cryptotermes secundus | reverse complement strand
AACACCTTACTGAGTTGTCCTGAAGGATCTGTCTGTGGGCATTAATATATTGTAACGTGCATATCCAAACCGTCACTTCCTATACAACGGAAGCAACGCAATATCGTAATCTTAACAATGAGTCTCCATGGTTACACGGATTGTTAGAAGCATTGTGTAACAACGGTAAATATTGCATTTTGTTGAACCAGCAGGAATAATGCACTTCCGCGGCAATGAGTGTAGGACACGTTAAGACTGAAAAGTGAGAAATGGTATCTAGTATCCGGTCCGCATAATGAGATTCAGACTCAGGTATCTCCA
>NW_019758535.1:0-303 GCF_002891405.2 Cryptotermes secundus | reverse complement strand
TTCGCCGACAAGTGGCGGTCGCTCAGTCGGTATAGTTCGCTTGCGAACTAAAATCACAGAGTTTGTTCTGTATTTTGATAGGATTCATTTTCAACACTTCACCCACTAGGAACCATGACAGAGCTGCAGAGAATCATGTTATTGAAACCAATAGAAAGCGAGTATGAGACAGCATCACACATCATGATACGAATCAGTATAACCAACACAATACAATAACTACATCCTACATCACCACATTGTAATATAAAGCAGTTTTAACTTTATGGGTGATTTATGCCCCAGATATTTTAATCCATTGTG
>NW_019758534.1:0-303 GCF_002891405.2 Cryptotermes secundus | reverse complement strand
GACTGATTCCTCTTGTAGGCATACACATTTGCCCTTGGGCACTGTAGTTAAAATGTAGAATATCATTCGAGCATGGTTTATTTTCAAGTACAGTCACTGTTGCTGAAGAAAATCTCTGGACTGACTACATATCTCTCTGAGTTCCATCCTCCCAACTTATATTATTATTTTGATTTAGTTTATTAGTTTTTGGATTTATAATATATTAAGAGAATGTTACAATAAAACTGACAATGAGGAATATGACAAATACATATCAAATTTTAGTTGGAAGCCTAGGTGGAAAAGAGACAAAGAGGTAAA
>NW_019758533.1:0-303 GCF_002891405.2 Cryptotermes secundus | reverse complement strand
GGCTTTGTTTGACAGTTACTCTGTTCTCAAGACAAACGTCTTGAGCTGCACATCGCTGGGGACAGCGGATATTGTTTCAAAGGAAGGCGGAGGAGTAGAGAACACCTGGATAGACATCAGCCATACGAAAGCGGGTAATACTGTGGAGCTTCCCGCAGAGATAAGCCACAAGCTCACGCGTACCCTGCGCTGCGGATACGTACTATGAAAATGGGAGTTCCATTACATTCACGTGGAAGGTACAGTTATCCTCGTATTTAATTGTACAACTAAGCACTATGCCATGACGGCATACGGAAGCGA
>NW_019758532.1:0-303 GCF_002891405.2 Cryptotermes secundus | reverse complement strand
AAAACTTGTCTCTGCGTTTAATTAATTAAGCACTATGCCATGAAGATGCATGGGGGAGTGTGGGTATAGCTCCACCATTCCTGACCTCGGTATTAGATGGGGGCGCATGGTCTTCACGCCCAAGCCGCCTTACCACCGTGGAAAGAGACCCCAGTATCCACTGGCTGGGAGGCTGGGTGAACCCTAGAGACGGTCTGGGCGCTATGTAGTGAATGCAAATTTCCTGCCCCTGCCAAATATCGAACTCCGGCCATCCAGCCTGCAGCCCATCGCTATACTGACTGAGCCAACCCGACTCCTAAA
>NW_019758531.1:0-303 GCF_002891405.2 Cryptotermes secundus | reverse complement strand
GCGAACATGTATATCGAGCCATTGCTTAGAATTGGTATTCTCTTGCGGTTTGTTTGTTTCAGCTTGTTAGAGGTTGGGAAACAGTGAAGTTATCTCATAATCCTCCTTTAGTTTTACCAAAGAAGGAAAAGTAAACTGATGAAGACAAACTGGTACAATATTTCTGTTATATTTTGCTTCTTTATATGAGAGTACAAAGTACTATATCTATTATATATGAGACAAACACCGTCTTAAGTGTAACAACTTTATTGTAGCTCTTTCTGCTTTCCCTCCTCCACACTACCTGTTTCGGCCCTAAAT
>NW_019758530.1:0-303 GCF_002891405.2 Cryptotermes secundus | reverse complement strand
TATGCGGGGTCAATGGACAGATGTGTGTTGTCCCCCGTAGTTAAAACGCCGGAAACAGTTTTCGGATCTTTGCCTGAGGAGACGCGATTATGTACCGTAATCATATTCAGACTGATCATTTTATTAATCTTCGTCAACATGGTGAAAATGTCGATAAGTGCTATCCTTACCACTGTAAATCACAGTGGTAACTGTGTACCACTTGCTTTAACATAAATAACTCTGCATTTTACCCACGCACGAGTATTTACATTTCGCAAGACTCTCACAACAAATGATTATTTCTTTACTCACCATTAATCG
>NW_019758529.1:0-303 GCF_002891405.2 Cryptotermes secundus | reverse complement strand
ATTATGATACTGAGGCAAAGTGTAAAGTAGCAACACTGAAGGAGAACAAAGACTACGACTGGTGAAGACAGTGGTAACAGGCCATGGCCACATAGGAGGGGTACAGTATGTTTCTTCTTTCAAGTAGCAGAGATAAGAGATGGCAGGTGTCACTAATAAGAACTCTAATATTATTTAAAATGAGATTCTTTTCCAATAGTAGTGTTTAATGGTGAAGTGTTTGGTTTCTTTTCCAGAATCGAAGATAAAAATTGATTCCAGAGAATCAAGAGCAGTTTGTCAGTAAAACTGATGAAATACCCA
>NW_019758528.1:0-303 GCF_002891405.2 Cryptotermes secundus | reverse complement strand
CTTCTTCTTTTTCGTATTATTGTATCACTGGTGCTAACCAGTCTGTACATCTATCTCTGTATTTGACTTCGTAAAGTGATGAACTCTCATCATTTAAGAGACTTAGCTCCTCATCCCGACAAACAAAAATAATAAATAATTACAGTTATGATCTTTAGTGTGACGGTTATAGCATTCACTCATGTAGCTGAGCCCTTCTTGAGGAGCGGCCAATTGTGCCGCTACTCGAGAACTTGCCAACATTGTATGGAAACCGAGGGTTCATTACCGTGTTCACAAGAGTCCTCCACTGGTCCCTATCCT
>NW_019758527.1:0-303 GCF_002891405.2 Cryptotermes secundus | reverse complement strand
TAGCATAGCCCCTCAACCAACTACGCTACCGCGTGCCCCCAATATTTTATGTAATATATAAATTAATATTAATTCACTTATCTATATATAGTATCTATTCTCTTTAGAGAAATGTCTGTACTCTTAATATACAAAGTAATCATAAATACTATACACTGTTTTGTATCATCCTGTCTGACGGACGTGAGCAAATTGCAAGAATTTGCAAATGAAGTGGCAGAGGTAGGATTCTGATCCGAACGAGATCACACTTAACTTAAACTCACCTTGAACTTGGTAATGCAGTCAGAGGAGTTTTCCAAA
>NW_019758526.1:0-303 GCF_002891405.2 Cryptotermes secundus | reverse complement strand
GGTTTCCAAACTGTATCGATGTCCCTCTGATGATGGTCTCTAAGGCCGAAACATGTAAGGGCATGAACAATTGAAATAAGAGAAACATCACCAGTCACACTGAACGGAATTGTTTTATCTTTTATAATATTGTTAGTGTAACGGACCAGAGTGAAACACATAAAATTCTATGTAATTATATTTAATAAAAATATATGCAGTATTTGTATATACTCACTCTGTGCTGTCCATGTTGCCTGCACCAACAGGAGAACGGCTAGAAACAGGAAGACCAATCGGCAGCTCCACGGCGGCATTAACTGA
>NW_019758525.1:0-303 GCF_002891405.2 Cryptotermes secundus | reverse complement strand
CCGAACGAAGAGAACTGAAGGAAATGATAAACACCAGCCACAAGGAAATGGTGGCCAAAACCAAACCAGAAAGACATGGAGATGATGGCCTACGAGAAACGACAGAGGAACGTCTAGAAGAACAGCTGATCTCATTGGACAGGAAACCGGAGGCGGCAGAACAACGAGAAGTCTCCAACGAAGATTCCATAGTGAAACCGGTCCAAGGACGGAAGAGGAGGGATAAGGGCAAAGTGTAAGCTGCAGGGCGACGTGGAAAGCCGAAAAAACTGACCCGAGGAGTTTGTGGATCCCGGATGAAAT
>NW_019758524.1:0-303 GCF_002891405.2 Cryptotermes secundus | reverse complement strand
AAGGTTGTGGGTTCAAGTCCTGATGAGGTCATTGGATTTTTCAATAGACCTAATCCTTCCAGCCGCACCATGGCTCTGGGGTCCAGTCAGCCTCTAACAGAAAAGGGTACCAGGAATATTCTTGGAATGTTCTTGGGGAGTAAAGGGCTGCCGGTGCATAGGGCTGACAACCTTGCCACCACCTATGAGCTGATTTTCTAGAAAATGTGGGACCTCAGCATCTCACAACCCTGTGGGCCTTCACGGCCTGTTACAGTGATACTTTTACTTACTTATGGAACATGAACATATATACCCAGTCCT
>NW_019758523.1:0-303 GCF_002891405.2 Cryptotermes secundus | reverse complement strand
GAAAGCCCATAGGGCTGTGAGACGTCGAGGCTCCCACATTTTCTCCAGATAATCGGTTCATAGATGGCAATGAGGTTTCCAGCCTTATGTGCCAGCCCCTCTTTACCCCCACGAAAATTCCTGGTACTCATTCCCGTTAGAGGCTGAGTCGACCCCAAGGCCATAGTGAGATTGGAAGGATTTTGTCAATTTCAAAATACGACCTCAACCAGCGGCGTCACCGCGTGTTCCTTCAAAGGCTCACTGACGTGTTCAAAAGTCACGCGAATCGAGTGAAACATTAATTTTCTTCCTGCATTACAT
>NW_019758522.1:0-303 GCF_002891405.2 Cryptotermes secundus | reverse complement strand
GGACACAGTGTTTCAGGGGAACATGCTGTCTCTGTCTTCAGGGTCTCTGCATGGGGATGCAGTTAGGTTAGAGAGTTGTTTCGAAAAGGGTACTGACTGAGTTGCACATGAGACAGAGAAAGAGAGCAGAGACAGAACCTGGTCCTGACAGTACTTGTGTTCTGCACATACATGTAGCATGCCTAAATGTGTGAGATGCGAACATTTGCTGCAGAGCATGCTCCTGGTCACTGCTGCTACTGCAGAAGCTTGTACAGACTAACACAGAAACTCTAGTATGAGAATACTGAGCCACCACATAAA
>NW_019758521.1:0-303 GCF_002891405.2 Cryptotermes secundus | reverse complement strand
TGCTATATTTGCGTTGCTAGCTTGCTAGCTTTCCGATGCTAGCTTCCTAGATATGCGTTGCTAGTTTGCCAGGTTTGTTTCTAGCTTGCCAGTTTTGCGTTGCTAGTTTACCAGTTTTCATTGCTAGTTTGCCAGCTTTGCGTTGCTACCTTGATAGCTTTGCGTTATTAGCTTGCTAGCTTTGCGATGCTTGCTTACTTTGCTTTTCTAGCTTGCTAGTTTTGCTTTGCTAGCTTGATAGCTTAGCGTTGATATCTTGCTAGCTTTGCGTTGCTAAGGCCATGCAAGAAAATAGGAAGACAG
>NW_019758520.1:0-303 GCF_002891405.2 Cryptotermes secundus | reverse complement strand
TTAAAAAAGTGTCACATTTGACGGAAGGAACTTGATTGTTAATCCCAATAGGTGTTTTGCTTAGAACTACATTCATTGATTGTAGATAATTTTTATTAAGGGAAACATCTCGGTAGGTTTTTTCACTTAGTTGAGAATGGAGTTACGTTCGTTGACTGAAGCTTGTACCGAATTTGTCATGTTTAATGCAAAAATATGCATGAACATGAGATAAAGATAGTATATGATAACGTGGAAATACCGAACTCAACCCGTTTGAAGTTCTTAGGGGTTAATATTGCAAATACTCTGACTTGGAAAACT
>NW_019758519.1:0-303 GCF_002891405.2 Cryptotermes secundus | reverse complement strand
GATATCCTGCACTGCTTATGCAATGATTTCCGCAGATGGAAAAATCTATAAAACACATTCTGGGAATATGGACATTCCATACTACTTAACACATTGATGTCTTTTAAGATGACCATCCATACCAAATTATTTTTAGACAACATGGAATTTAGCTCCTGCCAATGTGCATGCACTTATACGTCCACTGCGGTAACCAAAAAATCTATTACAATTAATATAAGACAACATCCATTCCCCAACAGTGAGTGACAAAGCAATTCTGCTCTAATCACTACATATTGCTCCTCATATGCCTTCATGGCA
>NW_019758518.1:0-303 GCF_002891405.2 Cryptotermes secundus | reverse complement strand
CATTTCTTGACCACCCTTACAGCATAATAATCTTCAAGGCAGTATGTTTAAAAAAACGAAGCTGCAACTTTATTTTATTCCTGTAATAAAATAAATTTCGCATAACATAACCTTACTTTTATCTTGTCTTCTAAAAAACAAAACTGTCCATTTACCACACCTGAAAATTTAATAGTATCTTAATTCTGTTATATGCAACTTTTTAAAACAAGTAAAACTGCAAACATATACGGAAATAAAGGTAAAAAAGGCAAAGCTTTCCCTGTGCTTAACTAATTAAGCACTACGTCATGAAGGCGTAGG
>NW_019758517.1:0-303 GCF_002891405.2 Cryptotermes secundus | reverse complement strand
TCTGTTAGTGGCTGAGTCGACCCCAGGGCCATAGTGCGTCTGGAAGAATTATGTCAATTGAGAAATTCATTGACCTCATCGGGAATCGAACTCGCGACCTCCCGACTTGTAGCATAATGCCACAACCAACTACGCTACCGCATGCTCCCATTACATTCGTATATACTTCGAAAATTATAATTTTACCTTAATGGCCATGGTGAGGAGAAAAGAAGGATTTCACAGAACAGTGGTGCTCAGTATTTTCTGACTCACGGATCGATAAAACAACAATGGATCCTTGGCTTATCTCCTTCACATTGC
>NW_019758516.1:0-303 GCF_002891405.2 Cryptotermes secundus | reverse complement strand
TACACATAACTGTGCGCAGTTTACACCCTCACTGAACAGGACTGCCAACATAACACCAATTTCAACTTGTGTTTCACTTTGCATATCACCTTCTTACAAGCAAGAATTCTTCTTGCAAACAAGATAGGTATATAAAACGGGAAACTTTTGAATCCACTGTGAGTGAATGGGATTATAAATATTTTTGAAAACACTACAAACCCTCACTACACATTACTGAATATATTATACACAAAAAATAACCTCACACTAGAGAATTTAAACTTCACTTTACACTCTACATTATTGTGACCAAAACAACAT
>NW_019758515.1:0-303 GCF_002891405.2 Cryptotermes secundus | reverse complement strand
GATATACTTTTCCCAGGATAAAGTTGCCGGAGCCTGAAGCTGAGCATTCACCTCCAACTACTCCCCATCCTTCATGGCATGATAATTAAATACAGGCAACGTTTTCTCTTTATAATTTATTTATGTCAATCAAAGCGGAAACGATAAAAACGCTTAATCCAAAAATTATTTAATTTTAAATTATTGGAAGCATTACCACATTTATACGGGCTGGCTCTTTGTTGTGACCCTGGAACTGTGAATTAATGCAATTTCACGCATCGAGTGGCGCTTTCGTGAGGACATAGGAGTGTGGTTATTTGA
>NW_019758514.1:0-303 GCF_002891405.2 Cryptotermes secundus | reverse complement strand
TGTTCTTTTCTTAGGGTGAAATATCAAGTTCGAGGCCAATGTAAACAACAGGTAAAATTATTTGTTTGCGTTACCGTTAAAGTTTGCACCTTCTTTATTCACAGAACACTCAGGCATATTGTACATGAACTGAACGGTACAGCTAATGCGTGTAATGAGAGAAGCATTATGCACTCTGAACTACGTACCTACTTCAAGCAATAGGTACTTATTCCTTGAAGTAAATATGTGAGGGCAGTGAACATTGAAAACAAAAATATCTTCGCTCTGTTGATTATTATCACTTGAGAGCAACGTAAAAAT
>NW_019758513.1:0-303 GCF_002891405.2 Cryptotermes secundus | reverse complement strand
TGAACAATCTTAAGAAGGGAGCGGATGTAATGGCCGGAGAATAGTTGCTGCAAGAGGAGTAGCTGAACAAAAAGAAGACACAGCAAGCACAGCCTCGAAAGAAAAGGAACAGGGATGAACAGCCTTAAGGAGGGAGCAATGTGGCATATTGGCTCTATGCAGGAACTTTTGAGCCACAGAGGCTTCGGAGCACGCACGCAACGTGAGAGTTGCGGATTGTATTGGCACATTGCTAGGCGACAACTCTGTGAACGCTGAATTGTGCAACAGGAAGTGCAAGTGATGTCACATACCCCACTCATC
>NW_019758512.1:0-303 GCF_002891405.2 Cryptotermes secundus | reverse complement strand
ACTTCTCAGAAAATCTGGTAGCGCCGTGAATCGAACCCGGGACCTAAATATTATGCACTCTTTTTATGAAAGGGCACCCGGAAACGTAATTTATTGAGTCACTATGCTACAGGACGGAAGGTCGCGGGTTCGATTCTCGATGAGGTCACCGGATTTTTTAATTGACATAACCCATTCAGCAGCACTATGGCCCTGGGTTCGACTCAGCTTTTAACAGAAATGAGTACTAGAAATATTCTTGGGGTTAAAGGCTGGCTGGCACGTAACGCTGACAACCTCACCGCCATCTGTGAGCCGATTGTC
>NW_019758511.1:0-303 GCF_002891405.2 Cryptotermes secundus | reverse complement strand
TCGCCTCCATCTTCAGGGTCGAAGAATAAGCTAAGCAAGGCAAAAAATGGGGCTATTGATCGGCACATGTTGCAGATGGCTCTGTAGGCCACTGGATTTTACACTGGTTTCTTGCTTAGCTTACTCTTGGACCCTGAAGATAGAGGCGACATGTACCTTCGAAACATCGGTTAGCTTTCAACGAACTACATGGCGTTATAGAGAAACACTTTAATCAGCTACGAGCACAGTGCGTATGCATTTCCAGTAAGTATTATGGTGACGAGAGATATGACATCAGTGCATCAGTGAACACAGTATCAT
>NW_019758510.1:0-303 GCF_002891405.2 Cryptotermes secundus | reverse complement strand
CCTCGGCACTAGTTGGACATGAGTGATCAGCTTCACGCCCCGGCCGCTTTACCCCTGGGGAAAGTTCGCCCGGCACCCATTGGATACGAGGTTGAGTGGACCCCAGAGCCGTTCTGGACGCCATGGAGAAGTGAAGATTCTTACCCTCACCGGGACTCAAACACCGACTCCTTGGTCGTCCAGCCGTAGCCAATCTCTATACCGACTGCGCTATCCCGGCTCACTAAAATGTTAACGGTAACCGTGTAACAGGCAGTAGATGCCCATAGGGTTGTGAGACGTCAAGGCTCCCACATTTTCTAG
>NW_019758509.1:0-303 GCF_002891405.2 Cryptotermes secundus | reverse complement strand
ATTTAAGATGGCGGAGTTACACCGCCACTCCGTCATACGTCTTCTTGGCGTGGTACTTAATTATTTTTTATAACGGCACTAACTTTGCTGCACGGTTCAGAGTTCCTGCACGGACCGCATAGAAAACACCGCCCCAATAATTCTTCCACTGTTTCATGCGTATCTGTTGCGGGGGGAACGTGTTTACAGTCGTTGCCTCAAAATGGACCATGTAATCATGTCACAATATAATAACGGGGCTTCCAAATTTAGATGCAATTTCACTTACAGTGATGGTACTGAAGGTAGGTCGGTTGATTAGAT
>NW_019758508.1:0-303 GCF_002891405.2 Cryptotermes secundus | reverse complement strand
TTACGGGGATATGTAGTGAATAATAAGAGAAAAAATTTAATATAAAATTTGAGGTTTTCACTGCGGTGAGTATGAAGAATGCCGTCTTCTTGGATATGGTGCCGTGTAGATATTGTGTAAACCGACGCTTCGGAGGAATGTATCGTCTCCATCTTCAGGGTATAAAAATCCGCGAAAGAAGAACCAGCGTAAGTGGCCAGCCTCGCTCGCGGATTTTTATACTCTGAAGATGGAGGCGATAAGTTACTCCGAAACGTGGGTTTACACAATATCTACACGGCGCCATATCCCAGAAGACAACAT
>NW_019758507.1:0-303 GCF_002891405.2 Cryptotermes secundus | reverse complement strand
TGGGAACGCCAGAAGGAAAGAGACTGCAGTACAAGAGATCTAAAAATATTTATTGGTAGTAGCGAAAAAAGCATTTTGAGGGGGGTGAGGGGGGCACTCAAAATAGTTGCTAATGTACCATACATTCTTACCGATTGTGCTCTCGGCCCTGGAGGTTTTTTTAATTTAGTCATGTATGATCAACATAGATGGCAGCAGCGTTTCACCGAAGTGTCATAGTGACCATAGTGACTATGTTGCCCACCAATAATATGGGAATTTCACGGTGCTGACCACGAGTGACCAACAGCCACACAAGTAGAA
>NW_019758506.1:0-301 GCF_002891405.2 Cryptotermes secundus | reverse complement strand
GACAGCGACTAACCGCTTGAGCTATGGCGCGGCCAAAACTCTACTTAGCATAAATATTATAAACTTGCTATGACAGATAATGGATCAGAGAGAGGCAGGAATTCAACTTATTAAATAGTAATGCATGGACAGTACTTCGTGGGGGGGAGGAGAAGAGGCATTTATTTCCTGCAATAAAGGTAAAAGTGATTTTGTGATTGAGCACTACGACGTATTTTACGAGCCAGATTTCAACCTGATTTCAATCTTATTTTAATAGCTTGTATTCGGACAGCTGATTAAGAAATATTCTATCATGAAA
>NW_019758505.1:0-303 GCF_002891405.2 Cryptotermes secundus | reverse complement strand
AATAATAATAGTAAATTTGTCCCCACGTTTAGCTAATTAAGCACTATGGCATGAAGGTGTATGGGGAAGTTGATGTATAGATATTTTCTTGACCTCGGCACTAGCTGGAGGTGAGTGGTCTGGGGAAAGAACGGCGGGGCCTATCGAATAGGAGGTTGAGTGGAACCCAGAGCTGGTCTGGACGACATACGGAAGAGAAAATTCTTGACCCTATCGTGCCTCGAACTCCGACCCCTCTGTGGTCCAGCCCGTAGCTAGTGGGCTATACCAACTGCGCTATCCTGGCTCCTTAATAATAATATT
>NW_019758504.1:0-303 GCF_002891405.2 Cryptotermes secundus | reverse complement strand
GGCCAAAGCAATAAATTTGCTGAATGTAGTTCCTGCAAAGGGAGCCGGGATAGCTCAGTCGGTATAGCGACTAGCTACTAGCTACCAGGGACTCCTTCCCCGGGGACAAAGCGGCCGCGGCATGAAACTGACCACAGACCTCCAGCTAGTGCTGAGGTCAAGAAAACATTAATCTACGTGGTATATATCCACTCATGGGGTAGTACTTTTTAACTTTCTGGAAGGATCATCTACCGCCTAACACAACGGCAAACAGGGCACTGGGCTGGGTTCGGTCACCGAGAGAAGCCCCCCCCCCACATT
>NW_019758503.1:0-303 GCF_002891405.2 Cryptotermes secundus | reverse complement strand
CGTGACTTGACGTGAATTCCCGTGACCTGACTTGACTTTACTTGACTTGACGGGACTTCTGACTTGACGTGTCTTGTAGTGACTTGACGTGTCCTGTAGTGACTTGACGTGAGCTGACGTGCGGTGTGGAGAGACGGGGCGGGGCGAGGCGAGGCGAGGCTAGGCTGGGATAGGTTAGGTTACGTTAGTTTAGTTTAAGTTATGTTGGGTTTGGTTAGGATAGGTTAGGTTAAGCTACGTTAGGTTAGGTTAGGTTTCCGCAGTAGAATTGTGCGCATCAATCAGTAACTGAGGGGTACCATT
>NW_019758502.1:0-303 GCF_002891405.2 Cryptotermes secundus | reverse complement strand
TTTCTCTGTGTTTACGAACTTCTAGACCAACCTCCTTACTAGCGTAAATTAAAGTTTCTTTGTTTGTCTTTACGATATCTATGTTAACACATCATCAGTACATACCAGCAGCTGATATGTCCCATCTAATTTCAGCCCCACCTGGTTTTCCTGGAATTCCTAACTGTATATTCTAAAGCAATGTTGAAAAGCGCTGAGGATAAAACATCTCCTTCGCAGCATATTTCTCTAAGATGCATTTCAGTATTACAGAACTTAGTCGGTATAGCAATGGACTATGAGCTGGACGGCCGTGGTTCGATT
>NW_019758501.1:0-303 GCF_002891405.2 Cryptotermes secundus | reverse complement strand
CCAGGAAACGACTAGTGAAAGCAGACTGAGAAGACTTAGCGTGTGCTATAGCGATTTATAAACTGAGTAGTTCAGCGATAGCGCTATAATTACTTGTACTTAGGAGTTGTGTGTGATTAATAAGCCAATTCGCAAATCCTAACCCCGTCTATAGTCATACACAACCTACAGGTCACAGTGTCAGATTCCGAGCGAACGCAGTGAAGTCCTTGCTCATGACGTAACGAGGTCCACTGTCCGACGCTTTACCCTCTCTCCAAGATACTGTCACGTGTTGGGTGTATGTCACGCGACAAGTAAGTT
>NW_019758500.1:0-303 GCF_002891405.2 Cryptotermes secundus | reverse complement strand
AGTACAGCTGAACCTTGGTAATCCGAACTGATTTGAACCACAACAAAAAAAATTTTGAAAACTCCAAAAGTTGCCAACACCATATAATTATTTTTGTTTCCTTGTGAAAATGAATTCATTTGAAACATGATATTATATGTTAATGGACCTATCTCTTTAGACGTTGAAAGATGTAACTCGGTTATATGGAGGTGATATGATCCTTCGAAACGTCGTTGACTCTTAACGGACCCTGTGGCCTGTAGTCCGCAAGCGAACTTTACCGACCAAGCGAATGTCGCTTATCGGCGAGTTAGTGCCAAC
>NW_019758499.1:0-302 GCF_002891405.2 Cryptotermes secundus | reverse complement strand
TCACTCACTCACTCACTCCTCATGGAGCTGAGCCCTTCTTGAGAAGCAGCCAATTGTGCAGATATTCAAGGACTTCCCAGCATTTTTTGGAACCCGAAAGTTCATTACCGTCCTCACAAGAGCCCTCCCACTGTTCCCTCTACAGAGCCAGATCAATCCAATCCATACCATCTCGTCCTATCTCTATAACATCCAGTTTAATATTATCCACCCACCTACGTCTTGGTCATTTGAGTCACGTCTTTCCTTCTGGCTTTCCCGCCAATATCCTATATGCATTTTTCTTCTCCCTTCTCGTGCTA
>NW_019758498.1:0-303 GCF_002891405.2 Cryptotermes secundus | reverse complement strand
CAGGATGGTCTGAATCTCGGCCAGGACCCTGGCTATCTTGAGTGAGGTTATATGTGGTTTTCCTTAGTCCCTCCAGGCAAATAACAAGGTGGTAACTCAGTTTGGCTGTGACATTTTTCTTCCATATCATTGCTAATTTATCATTTATCTGTTATCTTACTGTTCGATGCTGTGTATTCTGGCTACAGACAGCAGAGTAAAATAACCTCCTTTCCAAAAGAAAGCTTGGTTACATGTTTTGATATTGTTGGTCATCATGAGGTTGGATTACATGCATTCTGGTGAAACTGCTGCTGTTCTTCA
>NW_019758497.1:0-303 GCF_002891405.2 Cryptotermes secundus | reverse complement strand
TGGCTCTCCTTATATAGTCTTGACATGCACCAATCGTTCTGTGCATATTCATTTTCATACTAATGTATGTCAGTGGGTGTCTCCACAAAGTTTCTCTGACTTCAGTATTCATATTTTCAGGTGTTGTGTCACATTGTATTTGAATGAGTGTCCTTTGTTTTATGTAAGTAATATGGTCTAGATTAGGAAATTTGTTCAGGGGCAAGTATTTTAGTTAAAGTGGGACATTATTAGAAATATAAACTCAAAAGCACTATGTACTGTTAACACTGAATTGTGCCAAAGTTGTGATGAACCAAACAT
>NW_019758496.1:0-303 GCF_002891405.2 Cryptotermes secundus | reverse complement strand
AATTATCTAAAGTCACATTGTGACCTGATCCAGATATAGGTGCAATCAATCTTGTAACAACTTCAGAAGGTCGTGTTTGAAACTTTGTATGGGCCTTCAGGTTGTGCACCAACGTAAACTTCCATTTAGGAGTATAAAAGGATTTAGCATCAACCAAAGAAAATATTTTCAGGCCATACTTTGCCGGTTTGCTTCGAATGTACTTCCGGAATCTGCATTGTCCACGAAACACTTCTAACTCATCATCAATCATTACGTTTTCTCCTAAAGAATAGACAGACTCACATACTTCATTAAACTTAT
>NW_019758495.1:0-303 GCF_002891405.2 Cryptotermes secundus | reverse complement strand
TACGGTGATGTAGCGGCAAGACCGGGAGCCGTCATGCCAGTAGCTGGGGTTCATTTCCCCTCTACCTCTCATTCTCGTTCTTCATCACCTTTCTTTGCTTCGCATTTACTCAGTCTTTGTTTTCTGTCCTTAAGTTTAATTTAAAATACACAGAACTACTATATTTTGCCTGTAGTTTTGTATGCATGTGAAGCTTGGGCTCTGACACTAAAAGAACTTAGACTGGGGGTGTTTGGGAATAGGGTGCCGAGGGGGCGCTATTTGGGCCGAAGGAGGATGAAGTAACAGGAGGCAAGAAAAAAA
>NW_019758494.1:0-302 GCF_002891405.2 Cryptotermes secundus | reverse complement strand
CTCTGCAACAGAGCAAAGCACCTATTAGTGTTTATATTTCATTGCTCGCTATACTGAAGGGCGCTTCACTCTCTAAGCCCTGCAATTGGGAGATTCATTTTCAAATGAACTTCCAGAATAAAGTAGTGACCGTGGCAGCGCCATTGCTTTTCAATTTGGCTTCAGTTTATGCCAATGTGAAGATCCAGGAACTGAAATGAAACAAGGCACATCAGCTACACAACTATGCTGACAATTTAATGTATTTTGAGGCAACAGAAATACAACAAAGAAGACAAAGAAAGTCTAATTGACACTAGTTA
>NW_019758493.1:0-302 GCF_002891405.2 Cryptotermes secundus | reverse complement strand
GTGGATAAAGACATGACGGTTCAGACCACAGTATGAAACTTCAAGCGTGTTACTCATTAATTGATAATTAAATCCGCGATCGAATGGTTAAGACACCTGCTTCTCTTCCGTAGGTTTCCGCTTGAAATTTCTGTTATATAATACCCGCTTCCCCCCGTGATAATACTTCAAATTACCATATAGTCGCTTCATTCCACGCAATTCGGCACTGTAAAATCTGGGCTACTGACAGAATCATTAAATACGCTACAGATATTTAAATAAATCCAGTACCTGTAACAGCAATTTGTTAGTGACGAAAA
>NW_019758492.1:0-302 GCF_002891405.2 Cryptotermes secundus | reverse complement strand
CTCTCTGACGAGAGGATGGATCTGTCGTTTACAATTGCTGCTGGTCCTGGCCAGCGCACTCATTCTCGGGTCCAATTACCTCGGGACTCGTGACATGTTTTACTGTCTCACATTCGAGACTTCCGCAATCTGGAGGGCCAGGTCCCCGTATTTATATCCCCCAGGTACTGAGTACCGTTTTCGTCGCCTCCTACGACTCGCAGGGCTACGATGGAGTTGTTGAGGAGAACCTCCATTCTGGGTCTGTCTCGTAAGTCGGAGTCAAAGTCACGTTGCGACTGACGGTCAGTCAGTCAGTCTTG
>NW_019758491.1:0-302 GCF_002891405.2 Cryptotermes secundus | reverse complement strand
TGTTTATAACTTTATTAAAATATAAAATATTATATATTTTATGTGTTTATGATTTATATATTAGTCTTACTTGCTCACCGCCAATTCATATTTTTAGAATACGACTAATAAAAACACGTACTCACTAGCTAAAAACCACAATACATACCTAGAATCTGTAAATTTGAGCAAACAATCCAGAAGAAAGAGCTTTTCAAGGTAATCTTATAGATCAAAAGTTGTAATAAATGGTAAAATAATCTATCAAACTAAGAAGTTTAATTAACTAGGATGTGAAATATCACACAGCTATGGTAGAGAGA
>NW_019758490.1:0-302 GCF_002891405.2 Cryptotermes secundus | reverse complement strand
TAGAAAGCTAGCAACGCAAAGCTAGCAAGGTAACAACGCAAATCTAGCACGTTAGCAAGCTAGCAACTCAAATCTGGCAAACTAGCAACACACAGCTGGCAAGATAGCAACGCAAAGCCAGCAAGCTAACAACGCAAAGACAGCAAGCTATCATTGCAAACTAGCAAGCTAGAACGGAAACCTTGCAAGCTAGCAACGCGAAGTTACAAAGATAGCAACACAAAATTAGCAACGTAAGAACGCAAAGCTAGCAAGTTGGCAAGTTTGAAACGCAAAGATTGCAAGCTAGCAAAGCAATGCTA
>NW_019758489.1:0-302 GCF_002891405.2 Cryptotermes secundus | reverse complement strand
AAAAATATCACTTTTGAAATTTTTCCTCTGTCAGAATCTGAAATTCAGGGCCCCCTTCATCCAGCTCAAGCCAGTTTAGATATTTTCTTGAGTGGTTTCAGTCTCTGCAGCTGCCTACAGCACAGCCTGAAATATTTCTTGCTCTAATCCCACTTGTTTTTGTCATATGTCTCTTAAAGTATGTACTCAACCGTGAACGGAGCCGGGATAGCTTAGGCGTTATAGCGACTGGCTACGAGCTGGACGATCGATGGGTTGGAGTTCGAGTCCCGGTAGGGTGAAGAATTTTCTCTTCTCCACGT
>NW_019758488.1:0-302 GCF_002891405.2 Cryptotermes secundus | reverse complement strand
TTGAAATCTGAGGTATGACATATGAACAGAATTAATGCAGTTGTTAGCCGATCATGAAAAGCTTCGTTCCGACTGCACGGTGGCTAGATTTATTACTTCTGTGGGGTCGTTATGAATGTTCACCACACGCGATTGTTATTTGCCTATTCTCGCTGATCCGTCACTCACTGTTCGTTCAATTTGTTGAGAAGTTAGTCGAAGACCTTGTGGCCAGTGGGGGCTAGCCGATGCTGGCTGCGGCGAGGCCGGTCGGCTGAACCGGTAGGTGCGGCGCGGCTACTAGTAGACTCGCTGCTGCGGTG
>NW_019758487.1:0-302 GCF_002891405.2 Cryptotermes secundus | reverse complement strand
CGGCTGATTGTTTCTTCCTTCCTCTGTGCTTGCTATTGTGTTTGTATAGCGGCCTTGTTGCCAACCAATAACATGGGAGTTTCACGGGGCTGCTGGCGACTAACCGTTTGAGCTATATCGCTTTCCTGCCAGTGCTCTTGAACAGAATCCACATTTTCGCGCATAATATTACAGACGTACGTATGAGTAACGGTATGAGGGATGAGCCATAAAATTGGCCCTCGCACTGCGACCTTCAGTGATTATTGTGCTTCCCATTTGGATTAATATTACAGACGTACGTACGTTTCAGTTAGGGTAGG
>NW_019758486.1:0-302 GCF_002891405.2 Cryptotermes secundus | reverse complement strand
AGCTTGCTGGCTTTGCGTTGCTAGCTTGCCAGCTGTGTGTTGCTAGGTTGCCAGATTTGCGTTGCTAGCTTGCTAACTTGCAAGATTTTCGTTGGTACCTTGCTAGCTTTGCGTTGCTAGTTTTCTAACTTTGGGTTGCTAGCTTGCTAGATTTGCGATGCAAGCTTGCTAGCTTTCCGTTGCTATCTGGCTAACATTGTGTTGCTTTCTTGATAGCTTTGATTTGCTTGCTTGCTTGCTTTGAGTATTTTGCTTGGTAGCTTTGCGTGGCATGCTTGCTAGCATTGCGTTGCTAGCTTGCT
>NW_019758485.1:0-302 GCF_002891405.2 Cryptotermes secundus | reverse complement strand
GCTTAAGTTGCCAACCGCGCTGTACTCCACCACAGCGGCGGTGTAATAAGAGGTCTGAAAAAGAAACAAAATATTGCAGAGTTATGCAGACATCTTAATGGGTGAACCATAAAGAAGCGCATGTAAATATATATATGAATAAAATATACAAGCAGGAAGGTCGCGGGTTCGATTCTCAATGAGGTCATAGGATTTTTTAATTCACCTAATCCTTCCAGCAGCACTATAGCCCTGGGGTTGACTCGGCCCCTAACAGGAATGAATACCAGGAATCTTCCTGGGGTGTAAAGGGCGGGCGGCCC
>NW_019758484.1:0-302 GCF_002891405.2 Cryptotermes secundus | reverse complement strand
TCAACTGAAAAATCCACTGTCCACAGAATGGACATACACTAAAACAAATGACTGCTCGCTCATTCGTGACTTCCTGTATAAAACAATTTCGTGCAATGTGTTAACGCTCTTCAACCCTGAAATTTCACAATGACAATGACAAATCTGACAAAAAATCATTTATACGGATATACTGCAATGTAAATTTTTCAGATTAATGGATTCATATAAGTTATTTTAAATTATTCTGTAGACCTATCCGTTACAAACACAAACCTATACCGCCACAAATGGCAAATGGATCTATCACAAATTGGCATTAA
>NW_019758483.1:0-302 GCF_002891405.2 Cryptotermes secundus | reverse complement strand
CGGACTAAAGGCCACGGAGTTTATTTTTTATGTGTAGTTTGCATTAAATGCTAAAAACGAACGCACGATCAATAGATTATGCCGTCTTTGTGGCCGTCCGTCCGTCCTTCCGTCACATTTCATCACTACACATGAATCTAGAAAACTACTCGTTACTTGTTGAAAGTAGGTTTGTTTGCTGTCCAGTAAAAGGTAACATTTTCCGTGTGAGTAATTAAATCATTACGCGTCATGCTATAAAAACGTATGGGAGATTCGAATTATAGCTCCATCATTCTTGACCTGGGCCTTATATGAAGATG
>NW_019758482.1:0-302 GCF_002891405.2 Cryptotermes secundus | reverse complement strand
CCTGCCCTTCTCATCCTCCTTGACTTGATCATTCCAATTATGCTTGGAGGGCAGTACAAGTTAAGAAGCTCCTCATTGAGTATTTTTTGCAAATTCATGCCATTTAATTCTGGCAGCTAAATAAACCAAAAACAAACGAACGTATAGGAGTGATCCGTGCAAATATATATTTTAACTGATGTATTTTCTCAAGTGATGTTTAATATAGCTTCAAATTACAATTCGGGCGATGTTAATATATATGCTTATTGAAAATTACCAAGAGGAAGTTGAAAATGTCGGAGCTCTGTTTCGTGTCTCCT
>NW_019758481.1:0-302 GCF_002891405.2 Cryptotermes secundus | reverse complement strand
TTCTAGCTTGCTAGATTTTCGTAGCTTCCTTGCTTTCTTTGCGTTCCTTGCTTGCTATAACTCGTTGCTAACTTCCTAAACTTTTGTTGTTAATTTGCTACCTTTGCGTTGCTAGCTTCGTAGTTTTGTTGCTACCTTGCTAGCTTGACATTGGTAGTTTCCTAGCTTTGCGTTGCTAGCTTGTTAGTTGATTAATTTGCGTTGCTAACTTGATACCTTTGCGTTGCTAGCTTAGTAGCTTTGCGTTGTTACCTTGGTAGCTTTGCGTTGCTCGCTTGCAAGCTCTGTGTTGCTAGATTGCT
>NW_019758480.1:0-302 GCF_002891405.2 Cryptotermes secundus | reverse complement strand
CCTTTAAAATTGGTACCGGGTGCGATTTCCTCGTGTGTAAAGAGGTCGGGAGTGTGAAGCTGATCGCTCACCTGTATATAGTGCCGAAGTCAAGAATGGTGGATTTATACCTCCATTTCTCCATATGCCTTCATGTCTTAGTGTTTAATTAAGTACAGGGACAACTTTACCTTAATATTTTATGGTGTTACTTAACGAAATTGCCAATAGACGAGATTATGAAGGTAACCTGTCCCTGTTCCTAATTAATTAAACACCACACCATGAATACTAACGGGGGAGTGGAAGTATAGCTCCAAGCA
>NW_019758479.1:0-302 GCF_002891405.2 Cryptotermes secundus | reverse complement strand
GGGACGGGGTCCTTGGAGCGAAGAATAGCAGCATGGGATAAGAAAAGTTAAGAAATTTATCATTTCAATATGTCCGATTATTTTCTAATTTCTTCATGAAAGTAAGAGTGTACGTCTTCATTCTATAACAGAATTAGCAGTAAAGATATTCAAGAAGTTCTGGGAATTTTTTATTTAAGGATCTGTTTCCTTTTCAACTACCTATGACATATATCAGGAAATATATGGGAGCTGTAAAGCGTTCTTGAATGTATGTGTGAATGTATAAGGGGTGGGCCTTCTCGGCCCTTGAACCGCGACCT
>NW_019758478.1:0-302 GCF_002891405.2 Cryptotermes secundus | reverse complement strand
TAATTCCATATTATTATGTGAACTTTACTGCATGCAAAATATGGATGAATTTAAAGACACTCTATTCAAGTCAACAGTCAACTGTGTTATATTTTATATCTTGAGAATCTTTGCCTTTTGTCCAGCCTCTTCAATGTATGAAGTCATCCTTGTGTCCATGATTTATGATAAAATTGTTGAGTTTTAAGCTGGTGGTTAGAGACTTTCGTAAAACGTGCCACAACAGGTCATTCAGCGCTGTCCGGAAGCCAATGATCGGAAGCTGTTTGGCATTGTTACTCATCATCATCAGTAATCTGTCA
>NW_019758477.1:0-302 GCF_002891405.2 Cryptotermes secundus | reverse complement strand
TACATGCATGCAACAACAGAAGTAAGTGGTTATGCAACCCGTTTCGAAGCAACGGATCAATAAAAATGCCTCTACAAAAATAGTTATTCTTCGAAAGGGTGTTTTCTGCTCGGTCCGTGCTGAGTGGTTATAAAGAAGAGAATTGGGACAAAAAGTTCCGTAGAGCTCTGCAAGGGAGACTGAGTAGAGATGGCGATCCGGTTCAGTAGAGAGCTGAAAGTCCGGTCATGAAGAAGATTTGGTTGTAAGGGTGCAGGTGTGAAGAGAGGACTCTATGCGTGCTGCAGTTACAGTGATACCCT
>NW_019758476.1:0-302 GCF_002891405.2 Cryptotermes secundus | reverse complement strand
CATCTGTGTAAGAGGAGGGGTTGGGGGGGGGGATATACTAAAGGTTCGTGACAATGTCTCTGCTTCATTACAGAATTATTTCGATGGACACTGTCTAACGTCTGAAGTATATTTAGATTAGAAGACGTTTCGGTAGCTGGATCTGCTTCCGTCATCACGCGAGAGAGGGGAAAAGATCCCACTCCTTTAGGCCGATTACAAACAGTGATGTCTTATAATGTTTTATGCTTTACTTCTACGAAAATTGATTAAAACGTGTTTTCGTACAATTAAAAAAAATTATCTAGATATTAAACTGTAGT
>NW_019758475.1:0-302 GCF_002891405.2 Cryptotermes secundus | reverse complement strand
CTGCTGGGTAGGGAGGTGTTGTCCTCCATTGCGCAACATGTCACAATACGCTATGCGTACATGTCCTAACTTGTTTGTTGTTCCATACGGTGTCTCTACTCGTGCCACAGAGTTCAGACGTACACTACGCGCCCACTGGTTGTCATGCTTTTTCTCGTTCCGCTGCGTATGGAGGACGGCAGTGCGAACAGCGCTCTCTGAAAACTAACAACTGTAACCGTTCCACTGCCGTACTGACTATTTAAATATAATTTATTTTATTAATTTGAAATTTAATTGTTGAATGTAAGGACATGAACAAG
>NW_019758474.1:0-302 GCF_002891405.2 Cryptotermes secundus | reverse complement strand
TTACTTACTTCATTGCAGAAGGTATAAGCAGTATATACATCTCAAATATTGGTACTTAGCTAGCAGGCTGCAGTGTCATATCTCAGACAATTACAATATGAAATCTACTTAAAGTCTTGGAAGTAAAAATATTGTAAATGATGGCAAAATAAGGACAGGGTCATGGTGCTGGCTTTGCACTGCCGAAGCTCAGATTCAATCCTAGAGGACTTCATCTAAGACTTCTGGTGGATGAAGTGTACTGGAGCAGGTTGCTGTCTGAGTATCTTCAGTTTTCCCCCACTAATCATCATTCCACCACT
>NW_019758473.1:0-302 GCF_002891405.2 Cryptotermes secundus | reverse complement strand
TTTCTAACGACGGAGGGTGGTGTCCAGTCCTAGCTTAGTCCATTCGGGTTATTTCCAATATAAAGTGACATTAACTCAGCATTCTCTCTGAATGGTTCGAGTTTCTCTCACCAGTTGGCGTTTAACCACTACTCCATATTCATCTATCACTGCATGTTAAGACTGGAATAAGTCGATACTAGTCTGACTTGCTAAGACTTGGGGAACCACCGAGTATCACGTGACTCATGCTGTGCGACAGGGTTCTATGAGAAACATGCGACATCTTTATGAACCGTACTCGACTCGATTCGACTTGACTG
>NW_019758472.1:0-302 GCF_002891405.2 Cryptotermes secundus | reverse complement strand
ATTCACTAAAACACTTTTTAGTGAATTAAATATGTTGTGTCTTTTAAGAAAGGACACATTTTGTTGCATTACAGACGGAATACTTTATAATTTAAAATGGTGACCCAATGCAACATGATGCTGAAATATAGTAACAACAGTGTTCAGATTTGATGCATTTCTGCGGCCTCGTTTTGGTTCTGTGGTTGGAATGTCGGACTCTGTTAGTACTGGACACTCTACAAAACGAGTATGAGACAAACATAGCATAACCATAACCACAAAATGCAATGACGAACTACACTTATGAATTTTAACATAAT
>NW_019758471.1:0-302 GCF_002891405.2 Cryptotermes secundus | reverse complement strand
TCCTTAGAAATTCCGCTTTCTCCTGGGGTAAGTATTCAGTGAGTTCCTACAATTTTTCTACCATATTTATAGTTATTACATTTAACATAATGTAATAATATAATATAACATAGTGTAATAAAGGAATATTTTCGAGTTTTCAGTTCCTTTCTCTCGTCTGGGTACTAAACGACAGTCTAAAGTTTTCACAACACAAAGAAAGACTTGTCTATTTCTGTTCGCATACAAAGATCTATCTAATGCTGTTCATATAGAAAGATCTATCTACCGCTATTTATATAGGAATATCTATCTATTGTCTT
>NW_019758470.1:0-302 GCF_002891405.2 Cryptotermes secundus | reverse complement strand
CGTCAGTCACTTATACGACGTTCTGCTTGCTGTAAGGTCGGAATTCGTTTGTCTGCAGAATGTCGCCATCTTTTCCACTGTAGGATTTCTGTTTCTCGTAGCAGTGGAGGCATCTCTCCGTTGATTTTCAACGGGCTACATGCCGTTATATCTCAGAAGACAGAACTATTTATTTTTCATTTTGTTACAAAGCGCGTAAAGTAAACAAGAGCATGATCCTCTGTGCTGTAACCTGCATATTTCGGTGAGGTTCACAGACGTTTCGGAGGAACATGTCTCCATTCTCAGGGATGAATAATAAT
>NW_019758469.1:0-302 GCF_002891405.2 Cryptotermes secundus | reverse complement strand
CGGTGCAAGGGCCAAGAAGGCCCACCCCTTGTACATTCATTCATTTGTAAGGGTTCAGTAAATCAGATTATCAATCCAAAACCCATCTATATTCACACTACATAAAATAGGTGACAATATTTTTGGAAGTGTTACCGTATAAAATCTTGACACGACTGATGGATGGTACGTAATTGAGAACTACCGGAGTGATAGAATCCAACATTATGTATACCAAGTTTAATTTAAAAACTTACTGCCACTATTTTAAGTGCGTTACTATAGACGGCGTACGACGGCGTATTGGATTTACTGATCACTTG
>NW_019758468.1:0-302 GCF_002891405.2 Cryptotermes secundus | reverse complement strand
TCAAGGTCCTGTGTGAGGACTAGGAAGAACACGTACACCAAACAGGCTTTCATATCTAAAAGGGTTTACCGAACGATGCGTGGGGGCCGTGTGAAAGTTAACGCCATCTGTCGGACACTGAGAGTAACTACGTACTCTGTGAGTATAAACATACACCCAACTAGCCCTTACACATGTAACATACATAATGAACATGCAAAAATTAGCGTTCCCATGCAGCAAAATCTGGAGGGTAATTTCATAAATTCACTTTGTTGTTCGTGGTAATTACACGTAGTTACATTTACCGTCTGTAGGTTCTT
>NW_019758467.1:0-302 GCF_002891405.2 Cryptotermes secundus | reverse complement strand
CACAAGTGTCACCTGCTATGATCTCACCATTACCGAAGGCAGTGCTGACAAAGAAGCGGAAGAGAACTTCTAAAACATCTGCACATAAGAATGCTCTTCTTGCAACGAGGAGAGAGCCAAGCAATAACAAATAAGGCAGCAAAAGACAAAATATTTAATTTTTGTAACTCCTTTGATGTGTTATGTATTCTTCAGGATTGGGATTTTTTCATGGATCACAAAAATGATGTGTTTACAGGCATAAATACTTTAAGTTTGCAATCTTAAGTGCCTTTCCCTTATAGACAAGAGGGTGGATAATG
>NW_019758466.1:0-302 GCF_002891405.2 Cryptotermes secundus | reverse complement strand
CCGTCTTGCGTGCAACACTACGTTCCACAAAACTCATCACCTTTACAAGTTTAAAAGTTTTAAAGTTCACTACATGTTTCGGCCAACATGGCCATCATCATGTGTCAAGAAAATCGCTGCTTTCACTTGTTGCTCATTCATATGCGGTCCCTCTGATGCGTGTATGTGTTGTGATTGGTGCGTTATGCTCCTATCTGTTGTGTTCTTCGTTGCGTATCTTGTTCATGAACTTAATAGGCTTTCAAAGCGGCCTCCGCAGTCTAGAGGTAACGTTCCAACCTCATGACTCGTGGTACGCGGGT
>NW_019758465.1:0-302 GCF_002891405.2 Cryptotermes secundus | reverse complement strand
ATGATCTGAATTTGAGTCGAACCTAGGTCACCGCGTTGGCAACCCAGCGATTAACCGCCTGAGCATGGCCTGTGATTCGATGTTTCACAATGACGAAAGGTGTCCCACAATAAATATTAGCTAACAGAGTGAAAACAAATTGTCCAAGGACCATGAAAGTTTGTTATGTAACGCGGAAACTTGTTATAGAAGTAACCTGTAGAGTCCCCTGCTTCTTTCAGTGCTGGAATGAATCTCGTGAGAGACGGAATCCTACGGTAGTTTGTACTGAATCATTTACTGCTTCCATTTTGCACGGGGGT
>NW_019758464.1:0-302 GCF_002891405.2 Cryptotermes secundus | reverse complement strand
CAACAAACGTTGCTAGGGAACAGCTGTGGACAAATTGTTTCTCCGTAACCGAGAGAACACGGAATGTAAGAGACGTTTTCTGTGTGGTCCGTACCGGCTCTATATAGCGAGGACATTCAAGTGACTAGACCGCTGTGGTAGCGAATAGTTCTATAAATAGGGCATATTCTGCTGTACTGAGCCTGGACTGAGAGAGGTCTTGTATATATTGTACATAGAATTAGAAAGTAAGATTAAACTTGTAAATATATGTACATACTGACGATGGCCTTACTAATACAGGCTATGACTAACAAATTACA
>NW_019758463.1:0-302 GCF_002891405.2 Cryptotermes secundus | reverse complement strand
TGGGCAATCTACATATTTCATTTGGTATATGCCACTTTTATTGTAGTTATCTAATTATGGTGTTTGTTTGAGTATATTTTCTATTGTTTTTCTTGTGCGAAATGCTATTTTTATGTGTGTGTCTTTGAAAAGTTTTGTAATTTTACTTACTTCCTTTGTACTATCTGTAAATATGGCCCTTTTTTTGTTGTTGTTCGTCATCATGTGTGTTTAATTTTTGTTTTCGTTTTGTCTGATTTGATCTTTTGATTGTGTTTGTGTCGTATCCGTTGTTATGTAGTATGTTCTTAATAGTGTTCTTC
>NW_019758462.1:0-302 GCF_002891405.2 Cryptotermes secundus | reverse complement strand
GTTATAAAGGGACGAAGACGGTCGTTTGAGAGTAGTTATCAAGAAATTGGTCGAGTTCTGGAGATGGCAGTCTAAGGTGATTGAGAAGAAGTGACAAGAAAGGAATAAGATTGTGACAAGAAGACTTCATGTGTGATTTCAAGTTATGGCGAGAGTGTGAAAACCGTTCCCAGGATACGATTAGTGAAGGCTCAGAATCCTAGTGCTTTGTAATGGGGAACTGAAAATGTGCAGATCAGCGATAGCGCTGTATTGCCTGTAGTCCCGAATTGTGTGTGCATAAGGTGTCAATAAATCCAATC
>NW_019758461.1:0-302 GCF_002891405.2 Cryptotermes secundus | reverse complement strand
GCTTTACGTTGTTAGCTTCCTAGCTTTGCGTTGCTAGCTTGCCAGTTGAGGGTGGCTGCTTGCCAGCAGTACTTTGCTAACTTGCAAACTTATACGATGTTAACTTGCCAGCTTTACGTTGCTAGCTTGCTAGATTTGCTTGGCTATATTACTAGCTTTGCGTTGCTATCTTGCAAGCTTTCCGTTTCTAGCTTGCAAGCTTTCCGTTGCTAGCTTGCTGGCTTTGCTTTGCTAACTTGCTACTTTTGCGTATTTTGTTTGCTTGCTTCCTTTTGCGTTTATTGCTTGCTAGCTTTCGTTGC
>NW_019758460.1:0-302 GCF_002891405.2 Cryptotermes secundus | reverse complement strand
TGATTTTCAACGGACTACACGGCTTTATATCACAGAATACGTAACCCTTCATTTCAGTCTAGTTTACTAGAATATCAACTCTTTCGTTCATATCGCAGTAGTGCTACGGATTCTGGCAACAGGAAGTTCTAATCAGAATGCTATATGGGAAATTAATGTGAATCTGTAAAGCAAAGGAGGTCTATGTGGACGCTATGAGCGTTTGGATTCCCATTAGGTTTATCTCTTGATACAGTTTCAAACAAAATAGTGACTGCGTACATCCGGTCTTAGGAGAAGTCAGCTGCGCTTACAGTGACATT
>NW_019758459.1:0-302 GCF_002891405.2 Cryptotermes secundus | reverse complement strand
ACATTATATTAGGGAAATTTAAGTCAATTAGGATTGATGTTAACATAAATGTAACAAATATAAACCATGTTTTGAAAGATTTGAACTAGGAATTATTCCACATTTTACGTTATTATAAAAAATTTCAACAAGTTTTCAAATTTTCCACTTCACGTTATTAAAATCTATATATTTCTTTTGACGCTAATTAATTATTAATTAATTTTAATCATTTTCGACGGATTTATGATAACACAGGCCAACAGCTGTTTTGGTTCCGGGGTATTCGGAGCTGATTTCATATGAATTTGATGCCCTGAATT
>NW_019758458.1:0-301 GCF_002891405.2 Cryptotermes secundus | reverse complement strand
TAGTCCATACTACCCCATCCTACCTAATGTTCATTTTAATATTACCCACCCACTTACGTATTAGTCTTCTTAGTGGTTTACTTTCCTTCTGGTTTCCCTATCAATATTCTATACGCATTCCTCTTCGCCCTCATTCGTGTTACATACCCTACCAATCTCATCATCCTTGACTACGTAGGCAGATTTCCAATTAAAATGCCTCTATGTCATGTAGACAACTTACTGTACTCAATCATTTATTTGCAGTAATAGTGTCTAAAGTCGGTCACGGTAGCCGAGCGGTCTAAGGCATGCACTGTCT
>NW_019758457.1:0-302 GCF_002891405.2 Cryptotermes secundus | reverse complement strand
TTATTACAAATCAGAGCAGCATAAACCATGCTTTAATGAAGAATGCTAAAAATTATTAGATAAATAAAGCTGATTAAACTGTTGGCTGCAGAATCTAAGAAAAATGAAAGGAGACATTATGATTAAGAAAGGAAATATGTGAAAGATAAAATCAATGGCATTGAAATAAGAAGACCAAAAATATTCGGTACTTCTAGGTGAAAGGTAAAGTTATCCCTGTTACAGGCCATGAAGGCCTATAGGGCTGCGAGACATCAAGGCTCAACATTTCCTCTAGACAATTAGCTCACAGATGGAAGTAA
>NW_019758456.1:0-302 GCF_002891405.2 Cryptotermes secundus | reverse complement strand
TGAATAAAATGTTCAGTCATTCAAAGAAATTTAAGGCTTTTTGAACAAAATTTGAAGGAACTCAACCTATTTTATGTATTTTTTTCGAAAATTCTTTGATAATTTCACGTTAATATTTGGTATTACAGACAATATATGAAAGATTTCATTTTATTAAATAGTTTCTGTCCAAAATATTGAAGATTTCTACATTAAATCAGGGAAATTTAAGTTAATTTTGGTTGATATTAAGTTAAATTTAACAAATTTAAACGAAATTTTGAACGATTTCAAAGTAATTTATGAAATTTTGACAAAATATT
>NW_019758455.1:0-302 GCF_002891405.2 Cryptotermes secundus | reverse complement strand
AAGAGATGCAAGTTTTAAGGCAATAGATACGCCACTCATCATTAAACAAGCTGTGGGAAACGATGTCTTCTACGAGGTACGTGGCGAGGCTATATAACGAGGATGAACGAGACGTCTGAAAATCGTAGCTTTTAATGCGAAAGGCATTAGGATGTAGTGCTATGAGCTCAGTACACACCAGCAAAACCTACACATATATCCGGAACTGTTTGCGGAGACTTGCTTGAAAGTTCTGTTCTCCTAAACCTGGACTGACAAAGGCGTTGTATATGTGGCATTTATATGTACGTTATTATATCATG
>NW_019758454.1:0-302 GCF_002891405.2 Cryptotermes secundus | reverse complement strand
CGAACGAAGATAGTACATGCCTTAGACCACTCGGCTACCGTGACCGGCGTCGAAATGTTTAGGAAATTATATACATATATTTTTTTTTCTTTCGTAGTGCTTGGAATTACGTTAAGATTTTTTATACCTTCCTAACCACTGCGGCCCTGTATGAAGTAGAAGCAATGGATATCCAGTTTCTGTGTGTGAGATGTGTCTGGACTCCATATCACAATCGCTTAGACGGTTCCGAAAATTCGAGCTGACTGACGGGCGTTTCTACACTGCTTACGCTTCCATGGTGACATTTATTCGTTCGTGAG
>NW_019758453.1:0-302 GCF_002891405.2 Cryptotermes secundus | reverse complement strand
CCAGTGGTCTCTTTACTTCTGGCTTTCCCACCAATATATCAGCTTTCATAATTACGAACAACTATTTTAAAACGATATTGGTATTAAATTTTAAAGTTTTCAGACTTCTATGGCACTTCACTTGTCCTACACATAATTGTTACTTCATTTTCTCTACCAGAGCATTTTTAATTCAAACAGATATTCTCGTCCACGATTTACTTAGGACCTAAAATCTCATATTAATGGTGTCATATATAAATATTATTAATCATAATCCATGAAAGGTAGAAGGTTGTAACAGACTATTATTCGGAAAAAAA
>NW_019758452.1:0-301 GCF_002891405.2 Cryptotermes secundus | reverse complement strand
GATATACTACGTAACGTCCATGCACCGTGTAAACATTCCCGTTCTGTTGCTGTAGTAACGCAAAGTGAGAAATTCCAGAGCTTTCTCCATGCAAGAGCAATGAAACATATTTCTTTAATGTAAGGGATCTGACGGCCGGTCACGGTATCCGAGCGTTCTAAGTCATGCACTCTCTTTGCTTTCTTGGAAGCCGGGATCTTGGGTTCGAATCCCACTCAGAGTATGGATGTTTAGTGTTTGTGTGTATGTGTGTGTTCGTTTTCCTGTATTTGTGTACAGGTAGAGGCCTTGCGACGAGCTG
>NW_019758451.1:0-302 GCF_002891405.2 Cryptotermes secundus | reverse complement strand
GAATTATGTCGAATGAGACATTCAAGAAATGAATTGAAAATGACGTGAAAGGAAGTGGCTGTAGCCTGTTTCAGTACTCGATTGAACCAAATAAGAAAATCTCAGACTAGTTATCAGTTTTCCGGGACGCATTTCGAGTCTTGAAATTTCGGAATAAGAATTAGGATTACGAAACTCCGTAGAGTGAATCTCCATTCAGTATTTCGTTGAAGTGAGGCCGAAATAGCCATGTTCAGTTATGAGATTGTAGCACCTTGTTTGTGATAAATAGATCTTCCCTCTTGACGGTGCCGTCGGCTATC
>NW_019758450.1:0-301 GCF_002891405.2 Cryptotermes secundus | reverse complement strand
GGCAGTAGGGTATCGAATTGTTCTGCTTTACAAAATTTGCACATTACAATTGAACGGGAATTCACAACACGAAAGTGCAGAGGACATGTGCGGAAACTGTGTGCACTAGGTAGGGACTGCACCTTTTCGTCATTATGTGTCGGCTACTTCGGATCAGTCTTCTATCTGCAAGCGAGTGGTGGGTGTACGCAAATCTGAAATCCCTGTCTATAACGGCAAAAGACAAAGTCAAGAAATTCTTAAATCTTTCGTATGCAGAGGGCCCATCATGTTAAAGTGCACATGATGGCGGCACCTGTGC
>NW_019758449.1:0-301 GCF_002891405.2 Cryptotermes secundus | reverse complement strand
GTAGCTTGCCAGATTTGCGTTGCTAGCTAGCCAGCTTTGCGTCTCTAGCTTCCCAACTTTTCTTTGTTAACTTGCCATATATTCGTTGCTAGATTCCCAGCTTTACGTTGCTATCTTACCAGTTTTGCGTTGCTAGATTGCTAGCTATCATTTGCTAGCTTGCTAGGCTTGCTAGATATGCGTTGCTAGCTTGCTAGCTTTGCGTTCTTAGATTGGCAAATATACGTTTCTTGCTTTGCAGCTCTTGCTATACTAGCTTGCCAGATTGCCGTTTTAGCTTGCCAGCTTTGCGTTGCTAGCC
>NW_019758448.1:0-301 GCF_002891405.2 Cryptotermes secundus | reverse complement strand
TAATACATATGTTTATACTTCTGTATAAAAATTTTTAATTATTAAAGTTGAAAGGTGTTTAAATTAATAATATTAATGTTCTTAATATTTAAAATCTTGAACCATTGAGGTTTGTGTCTCCATGTTCTTCTGTGAAAACTGGAGATTTGGGTGTTATTTGTAATCCTCTGAGGTCCGGGCAGCGTTATATCCCTTTTTATATTATTTGTTAAGGATCTCCAATTATATTATGTATATTTTTATATAAAAGTGTATGTACTTACTTAATACTTCTCTAACTCCAATTTCTGAGTTCTATCTT
>NW_019758447.1:0-301 GCF_002891405.2 Cryptotermes secundus | reverse complement strand
GTTTAGCGGTTTATTTTAATGAACAGGATAGCCCAGTCGGGCGACGAGCTATGGTTTGGACTGCCGATCTTCGATTCCCGCCAGAGCAAGGGATTTTCCTCTACTCCACAGTGTCCAGACCGCCTCTGGACCTCACCAGGTTTCCTCTGCAGTGGCCACAGAGGGCTCTTTCCCCAGTGGTAAAGCGTGCGGGCTGTGAAGCTTACCTACATATGGTGCCGAGATCAAGAATGGTGGAGCTATACCTCCATTCCATCATATGTATTAATGCCGTGGTGCCTAAATAATAGAAATAAGGGGC
>NW_019758446.1:0-301 GCF_002891405.2 Cryptotermes secundus | reverse complement strand
GTTGCTAGGTTGCTAGCTGGGCGTTGCTAGCTTGCCAGCTTTGTGTTTCTAGCTTGATTTCTTTGCGTTTCTAGATTGCAAGCTTTGCGTTGTTAGCTTGCCAGCATTGCGTTAGTAGCTTGCTAGCTTTCCGTTGCGAGCTTGCTAGCTTGTTAGGTATGCGTTGCTAGAATGCTAGCTTTGCTTTACTAGCTTTGCTAGCTTTGCGTTGCTTGATTGCTATTTTTGCGTTTCTAACTTGCTAGCTTTGCGTTGCTAGCTTGCCAGTTTGAATTGCTAGCTGGCCAGCTTTCCGTTGTTA
>NW_019758445.1:0-301 GCF_002891405.2 Cryptotermes secundus | reverse complement strand
GCATTTTCATTGAGGAACTGAGGAAAATCAAGCAATATCTTAGGTCTCCGGACCGCGATTCGATACCTGGACCTCTCAAATATCGAATTATTCTACGTGTAATATATTATTCGCCGGTCACGGTAGCTGAGTGACCTAAGTTACGTACTGTCTTCGCTCGCTCGGAAGCCAGGAACGCGGGTTCGAATCCCACTCAGGGCATGCATGTTTGGTATGTGTACGAGTTTAGTCTGTGTTTGTGTTGTCCTCTGTTTAAGAAGAGGCCTTGCGACGAGCTGATCACCCGTCTAAAGAGTCCTAC
>NW_019758444.1:0-301 GCF_002891405.2 Cryptotermes secundus | reverse complement strand
CGATAAAAACTGAAAAATGGTAAACATGAGGGATGCCCAATAAACGTATGGACCAGTTTGAATCCTGAACCGGAGCAGTTCTAACGTCTGCCTGAGGTAAAGAAAAGCCTTGTGGAGAGTTCTGATATACTTGTAGCTGTTAACAGACGGAATGTTTCGTCAATTCATTATAAGGTGGGACTCAGATAATCCAAGCCAAAGAGAGAAGTAGATCACCTCTTCTTTTACTCAATCATTTTAATGTTCCAAACGCGCACAAACAACGCCTTCATTGAACTGAGACCGCGCTGCAGTTTTCTGA
>NW_019758443.1:0-301 GCF_002891405.2 Cryptotermes secundus | reverse complement strand
GAGAGATGTCTTCAAGAAAGAACGGACCCAAAATCAGGATGGGTGAAAGAAGAAATGTGTCGCCGGTCCCGTAAGGATGACCCGCCGTGTAACATGAAACTTCTAAAACACAGTGCCAAAACCGTTTAGCGAGCTCAAGCAAGCAAATGGATAAGTCTGACGCTGAATGAGACTTCTTGCACGGTCCTATCATGAGAGAGATCTGATTAAATGTAACTCAAAAGTCAAGACTATGATTTATGGAATACTCAAGCAGTCCGCCATCTTCTCTCTACAGGAAACTAATTCTTTTGGGGGGGGG
>NW_019758442.1:0-301 GCF_002891405.2 Cryptotermes secundus | reverse complement strand
CGGAGTTATATCCCACAAACAGTAAGCCTAATCTACAAATATCTCGGAGCCGTAAAATATACTATGCATTTGTATACCCTGCGACTTTAACCAGTTCACGATAGATCATCAGCTCTCACGACTTCCTTTATAAGTCGGACTAGCATGTAACGGGTGAGAATGGGGTACATAAACGGCAAAGCTCTACAATCTAGTAAAAACACGACCCTCAGAAAGCGCATTGAGAAGTTTAGAAGATCCCAAGTAAAACTTGTCAGAATATGGAGTAATTGGATTTCTTTCGAATGAGTATAATGATTCC
>NW_019758441.1:0-301 GCF_002891405.2 Cryptotermes secundus | reverse complement strand
ATTCTTCCTTTATATTTTCATTCCTAATTTTACCCAGTTTTGTACTTCCGTTTACAGATATTATGAATCATATTTCTGCTGTTTTTGAATTTTTGCATGTGTCTGTTTCTTATTGTGCAGCATTCGCTTTCACACAGAAATGCAGGAACAGCCTTCACTTGGTAAATTTTATTGAAGCATTTATGACAAGTAAAGAATATAGAGTGAGATCTGTGGTTGGGACACTATGCTACAAGCCAGAAGGTCATGGGTTTGATTCCCGATGAGGCGGATTTTTTCAATTGACCTAATCCTTCCAGCT
>NW_019758440.1:0-301 GCF_002891405.2 Cryptotermes secundus | reverse complement strand
TAGGAAGCGGTTGTGGCCTAATTTAAGCTACTATCCCAACATTTACTTGGAAAGTCTGAGTAAAAAGACAAAATAACTTGGTATAGTAACTTTCCTGACAGTGATAGTCCAGGGTTACATAAGAAATAAAATTGCTTATATATCACGACAATCTTATGAATATATATTCACGTTTAATAATTTCATATTTACAAGTCCCAGTAATCTGTCTCCCTCCAAAAGTGTCTCCAATTTGTCGTAGTGGTGGGGATTGCGCGACTCTGTGATCTGAAGAGCTATGCCGGCGGTAGTTTAACTACCG
>NW_019758439.1:0-301 GCF_002891405.2 Cryptotermes secundus | reverse complement strand
AACCGCGTGGCACCCTTCTCGTTACTGTACAAGAACATTCTACAGCCTGCTGCAGGTGTAGAGAGGTCGTGAAGCTACTTAGGTCCCTGTTGTCCCCTGTCCGGCAACAATGCACAGAACTGCACTTTTCGATGACCAGCAGAGATGGCAGGGATGTTCGCGCAAATGTCTTATTAATTTCGGGATTCGTCGCATCACGAAGTGTGAGAACCCCTGACTTACGGAGTTGATATCGCTGAGGGGTGTGCGTTCCCGTTGCAGCGGCCGAGCAGGCAGCGGACATGAAGCTGCCGGGGCTCGG
>NW_019758438.1:0-301 GCF_002891405.2 Cryptotermes secundus | reverse complement strand
CTAACGCGTCGGAAGGAAGATTCCTGGTTCTCCTTCCTGTTAGAGGATCAGTCTATTCTAAGGCCATAGTGTGGCTGCAAGGGTTAAGTAAACTGAAAAATCCGATGGCCTCATCGGGAATCGAAGCCGCGACCTTCCAACTTCTAGCCGAGTGCTTCAATCAAATACGCTAACCCCCAAAAACATGTAGTAGATATATCGTCGTCAAATAATTTAACTGTAAATTTGTTTGTAACCACGTTCAGGAAGGATCTAAAACCCACACACTCTGCAATCTAGTTGCCAAGGAAGATTTATCAGG
>NW_019758437.1:0-301 GCF_002891405.2 Cryptotermes secundus | reverse complement strand
CGTTTACTTTGTTTTAATTTTCAGAGTTACATATTTTTGCATTTTATAGTAGGTAGTTGTAATACAGGCAGTTTGTTGGTAATGTATGCTTGCTTATAATGTATTGCTATTATCAGTTTCCCTCTTCTTGGACGACCTTTATTACGATGCATTTTGTTATGTGCTGATATATATTTTCTTAGTAAGGAGTCAGACATTTGGGAGCTGTGAGGTGACTATATATGGGCTGGAAAACGAGGGTTCAATTCCTGCAAGGGATGGGATTTTCCTCTCCTTCAGCATGCCCAACTCGGCCACGCAG
>NW_019758436.1:0-301 GCF_002891405.2 Cryptotermes secundus | reverse complement strand
TCGATGGGTATTCCGATAGGATATTGGTTTTACTGACCGCTTACGGATAGTAAATACAGGTAACTCTAACAGTCTCACGGAATAACTCAAAATATCAATGTAACCACAGCACACACTAGTCGTTTCCTGGTAACAGATTTTAACAGTTCAGATTCTTCATCTTCTGTGCAAAATGCATCGACTGTCTTCTCGACACAAGCTCGGCACGGTCCAACAGAAATACCGATTTTTCTATTTTGTTCCAAACTTTTCCGTCGGAACGTGTTTTGTTTGTGAAGGTGCTACCCAGCAACGGCCGCGT
>NW_019758435.1:0-301 GCF_002891405.2 Cryptotermes secundus | reverse complement strand
CCGGCATATACACATATATATCTTCTGCAAATAATTGTTACGTTAAAGGTACAACGATCCTCCTTTCACTTACGGCACAGCCCACTGGATACTAACTTACACTGGATGAAGCAGGACTTAGTGGGTTAAATGTGGATTTTGTGAACTTCAGTAGCGATTATTTTGCGTGCAAGCGAAACCACTCTTCATCAGAAAAGAACGTCAATTTGTAGATCGATCTCACCTTCGACGGCAAACTGTAGAAACCAACTGCAGAAATGAACCCTTCTAGTTGGATCGCGCGGCTGCAAGAGGTGGGTGG
>NW_019758434.1:0-301 GCF_002891405.2 Cryptotermes secundus | reverse complement strand
AAGACTTTGTTCACAATCTGTGCATGTCTGTTGAAGTTCACCTTCATCTGCACTGTTTTCTAAATAAACAGAACTTTCATTATTGGTCAGAAGAAAACCCTCGCCAATTCCATGAGCTGCTGTTGCACGGTGACTGGGTAAAAGTGTGGTGTGCCGTTTCATCTCACAACATTATGTGTCCATACTTTCTTGACCATGATAATGGGAGTATAACAACAGTGATCTCAGGCTGCTGTGCCAACATAGTCACAATTTTTTGACTGATGAACTAGCTACTAGGTTTCCCCAGGTTAATGAGGCC
>NW_019758433.1:0-301 GCF_002891405.2 Cryptotermes secundus | reverse complement strand
GTTTCACGTCTTATATTGTTCAGATTATCCCCATTTAACTCTCTTTGATCCTGTAACCATTGCCCTTTGGCCTGCTTTCTTTGACCTTATAATTTTGAGCATACTTCATCGAAATATATAGTCATTCATATATATTCAATTTTTAAAGCCATACTTAAATATTTCTTTCGTCTTATTATGTATTACTTTAACTATAATAAAGATAATTTTGTTAAATTCTTCATAATAAAAATAGCATTGAAATATTCGATCACCTTGTGTATATGTATATTTTTTCATATGAAACACAGAGGAATCTAAG
>NW_019758432.1:0-301 GCF_002891405.2 Cryptotermes secundus | reverse complement strand
CACCAATATCCCATATGCATTCCTGTTCTCCCCCATTCGTTTTATAAGTATTTTACACATTTAAGATGCAAAAAGGGCCGCAGTTGTATCTTCATCCTGCACATCTGTTGCAGGTCTTCCCTATATTCGGCCAATGCCCAATATGTCGGCTGTGGCTGGAGAACGTCTGTACGTGGCTTGCCCTGTTGCCGGCTATCCTATAGAGTCCATCGTCTGGCAGAAAGGCAAGTTCAGTATTAGAGTTTATATCGCGTCATTCTAAATTATTTTCCAGGGTTACATGGTCTACAAACGGAAACAC
>NW_019758431.1:0-301 GCF_002891405.2 Cryptotermes secundus | reverse complement strand
CGGTATAGTTCGCTTGCGGACTACAGGCCACGGAGTTTTTATTACTAGAATTTTCGCTTGTCACTTGTATATAAGCTGCACAACATGTATATAACTTGTACATAATAGTGTGACAGAAGAAACATACAATATAATGCCTTGCTTCCTGTATCGCTATGGCTTTGTCTGAAAGGTATTTGAGTGTAGGTCACACGTTGAATAGGAAACTTCTGCGTGCTAAGCGAGGCATCTTGGTTACATCGCCTTAGTAATTCTGTGATGATCATGTAACTATGTACCTCACTATTTTATGATGATGATG
>NW_019758430.1:0-301 GCF_002891405.2 Cryptotermes secundus | reverse complement strand
GCTTCATTATGACCATGCATTCTGGAATCTGACACACACGAGTTACGCTGTCAAGGGTTGCAATGTTCTTGCTTCAGAATCCTGTCAAGCAATATGAACTTTGTACAATGAGATCTTCATAAACTTCATTCTTTTCATTTACTGCTGTTAAAAGTGCGAAGTATATGCAGTAGTGTAGTTGGTTGAGGCACTATTCTACAAGCCAGAAGGTCAAGGATTTGAATCCCAACAAGGTCATTGGATTTTTCAATTGACTTAATCCTTCCAGCCACAGTATGGCCCTGGGGTTGACTCAGCCTCT
>NW_019758429.1:0-301 GCF_002891405.2 Cryptotermes secundus | reverse complement strand
GGAGCTGAGCCCTTCTTGAGAAGCCGCCAATTTTGCAGCTATTCAGGAACTTTCCAGTCTTTTGTGGAGCCCGAAGGTTCACAAAGGTCTTCCACAGGTCCGTCTTCTTAGCGAGATCAATCCAATCCGTACCACACCGTCCTATCTCTCTAAGATCTATTTTAATATTGTCCGCTCAAATACGTGTTGGTCTTCCTAGTGGTCTCTACCCTTATGGCTTTCCCACCAATATTCTATATGCATTCTACTTCTCTTTCATTCGTGCTACATGCCCTGCACATCTCATCCTCCTTGACTTGAT
>NW_019758428.1:0-300 GCF_002891405.2 Cryptotermes secundus | reverse complement strand
GGACCAAAGAGAGATAAAGTGACAGGAGGTTGGAGAAAACTGCATGAGGATCTTCATAACTTATACGCCTTTCCAAATAAAATTAGAATGATCAAGTCAAGGAGGATGGGATGGACAGGGCATGCAGCACGAATGGGAGAGAGGAGATATGCATATAGGATATTGTTGGTAAAACCGGAAGGAAGGAGATCATTGGGAAGACGAAGGAGTAAGTGGATGGGCATTATTAAAATAGATCTTAGAGAGATAGGAAGGATGGATTGGATTGATCTGGCTCAGGATAGGGACCGCTGGAGTGCT
>NW_019758427.1:0-301 GCF_002891405.2 Cryptotermes secundus | reverse complement strand
TCAGTATAGTTCACTTGCGGACTACAGGCCACGGAGTTTGTTTTTGTTGTTATGTACATGTTTACAGCTGAAGTGGTAGTATTGTCATTTAATATACCGTATTGAGTGGGGGCTGGTGACAAAATGGCGGAACATGGCTTCGTCATATCTCGTCACATCCTGAAGAGAGAGAGAGAAAAAAGAAAATGGGAGGGTGGGGTGTACAAGAATGCCAAGCTTCGAAGGTCCTCAGGCTGTTCTCGTTCATCCCTCTCGTTATAAAGATAGATTGGACATGAGGTAAAGTGTTGGGAAGTGGATG
>NW_019758426.1:0-301 GCF_002891405.2 Cryptotermes secundus | reverse complement strand
CCCAACAAAGGGCTTTAGAGCCATCGATGAGCGTAAAATAAGAAAGAATGGCAGATCTTGTATTTTTTTCAGATATAAGTTACGGAATGTGTGGGAAGATCACGAAATAAAGAAAACCAAAATTAAAGAATTAAGATGAAAATGAATTGAAAAGCAAATAATATGAAATAAAATAGGCTTTCATGATGGTTTTGAGGTTCTTATGCAGTGACTATGAAGGGTCATATCTTCTGGGATATGGTGCCATGTAGTCTTACACTGAGGCTCTCCAGCAGTCATTCTTTTTCTTTTTCATTGGCGC
>NW_019758425.1:0-301 GCF_002891405.2 Cryptotermes secundus | reverse complement strand
TGTATCTGTATGTCATCATGCTGTATGTTGGTAATTTTGAATATAAGGGCTTAATGGAATATTGAGATAATGTCAACACAGTACAGTAGACGTAAGCCTATGTGTTCAGTAGAGGGCTCTAAAATATTCCAGTCAGACTTGATGGGGTGCCACATTTACATAAATTAGCGCACATATGCTTTTGGCACGGATATTATAAAGTGTGTGGCAACAGAAGGCTGCGCAAGTTGTGTCCATTTCATGGTCAATATTTCAACTGTTTGAACGCTGAGTCTTCGTAGCTAACATGGCCAAGACAGGC
>NW_019758424.1:0-301 GCF_002891405.2 Cryptotermes secundus | reverse complement strand
GGTCATGCCTGCTGTAAGTTGTTCATTGTTCAGGCTTATGTAGCTTTCGGGTAATTGGTTGTTATTTTTTGCAGTTAATTTAATTTCTACCTGAAAATAAGAAATTGCTTGCAAGATCTAGACATAGATGAGAAGGTAATATTAAGGTGTATCTCTAATAGGATGTGAAGATCAATGGACAGAGTCTTATGAAAATATTAGTGATCATTCTGGATCCGTCAAAGGTGGATTATTTCTTGACAATGCGAGCAATGATTGGCTTCCTCACAAATCTGCTCAGTGCAGATAACTAATTAATTAA
>NW_019758423.1:0-301 GCF_002891405.2 Cryptotermes secundus | reverse complement strand
CTTCGGTAACCTGATTCTCCACGATTTGATCATCCTAATATTATTTGATGAAGAATATAAATTATGAAGGTCCATGTTTGTGGTTTCCTCCATCATCCCATTACTGCTCCTTTTCTAGGTCCAGATATCCTCCTGAGTGCTCTCGACTTACGGATATGTCCTTCCTCAGTACGACATCACGTTGCATGCCTATGAAAAGAGTAGTTTACTTCATAAATTTCTTATATTTAATCTTGAAGCTTCAAAATGGAACAGAGTTAACAGCTTCACTACCTAACTGTGTAAGGTCCAATTTGTTTTT
>NW_019758422.1:0-301 GCF_002891405.2 Cryptotermes secundus | reverse complement strand
CGCCACTTTGTCCATCACAAATCCCATTTGACCAGACCCAGGATCGCACCCGGGCCGCCGAGGTGGGAAACCAGCGACTATAGTATACATGTAAGTTTCTTTCCAGAACGTCTGAAGCTGTTGAGGTTATGTACGTATATTTGAAAATATTTGATTTTGAGCAATATTCTATTGAAATTTCAACGGACTTCTGGCTAGGTTCTCAGGAAAGCGTAACCTGTTACGTCTCCATGATTCATGGCTCATATGTTGGCCATCCCTGACACGCATCAGCTGACTCCATAATGTCGCAGCGGATATG
>NW_019758421.1:0-301 GCF_002891405.2 Cryptotermes secundus | reverse complement strand
GTATTATCTTGTTGGCAGTGTCTAGCTTGTTACACGGCTTCCGCTTGTCAGATGATAGATAAATGATGAATGGAAGAAAACGGTAGTGGTTCACTCGAGACACTATCTCTACATCTGTCTGGAGAAAATACCAGAAAAGCCCTCAGTCAGGATAGCTGTTGTCCCGAAACAGAATCGAACCAAGTACCCCCAGAACGCAAATTTATGGCGTCCCCGCTTAGTCAAATAACTTGAAACTAAATTATTGGTATTAATATAAAAAACTTTTTTATGGAAAATTCTTGTAAAGTAAGATTTGAAT
>NW_019758420.1:0-301 GCF_002891405.2 Cryptotermes secundus | reverse complement strand
TCCCAAGCAGGCCATCCTTTGCAATTTGCTAACTTCTGCCAGGGTTGTTTTGAATTTAACTCTGGGCCACCATATAGTGGCAGCATAGGTAACTATGGGTCTTACAACCACAGTGTATATCTAGTATATCACCTTTGGTTTCAGTCCCCAAGTCTTTCCAGACATGCCTCTGCATGTCTAGAAGGTCTTACAGGCCTTATTAATAGCCTTGTCCAGCTGCTTTATCCATGTCAGTCCAAGATACTTCACTGGATAGCTGGATCAAAACAGTCTCCTTGGGAAAGAGGATTGCTCCTGGAGG
>NW_019758419.1:0-301 GCF_002891405.2 Cryptotermes secundus | reverse complement strand
TGTGTTTACAGAGCTGTTGCCTGTCAACGCGTTGATTAAATCGTATTTTATCCTGTTAGAACTGATAATATTTTGTTTCAGGATATGTGAAGTGTAGTACGCTGATAAAAAGATACTTTTTATATCGACTATTTGTTAGTGTTATTCGTGGTAGGTGGTATTTTACAGCGGCCTATAACATATAGGACTGGAAAGGAATAAAGTATAAATCAGGAGAAATCTAGAATATGAACATCTGATATAACACATGATGAAACTTCAAGTTAAATTCTCAATGGTTTTTACACTAGTGTACAGAAAA
>NW_019758418.1:0-301 GCF_002891405.2 Cryptotermes secundus | reverse complement strand
TTTCCTTATTTTGGAAAAAAGTATGCTTACTGAATACCATGCTGTTTGCATATCCACCCAATCAATTTTTGAATTCCTGAACCAATTTTTATTACAGTTGTGGTAAATTTGTCAACGGCGCAGAACATAAATCTCTCCCATTAGTCTCCGTGACTGTATGTATATCCCCTTACCGTTTCTAGGAAACGGCTCGGCAAATTGTTACTGCGGGGACTAAAATACATGTAACAATAGAAGAATTTCTGGACGCGTCATTTTCTATGCGGTTCTTATCATATCAAAGGAAAGTAGACGATAATTC
>NW_019758417.1:0-301 GCF_002891405.2 Cryptotermes secundus | reverse complement strand
AAAAAAAAGGAAGTTCCTCCATAATTCTCCTATCCGCAATTCAATATCATCGCATCATTCTTCAATCAACAATAATTTTAGTTTACAGTTTACACAGAATAATAAACAAAAGAAATGTTACGCAGCACATGCCCCGTGTACCGGTATTTGTTTATCCAAATAACAAGTTAGATATTCATGCTGTACATGTACTCTGACAAGATGCTCTTACTTCTCTCCATCAGTCCACTGTGAGCCGGGGTAGCGCTGTCGGTAGAGCGACTGCCTACGGGTTGGACGACCGAGGGGTCGGAGTTCGAGT
>NW_019758416.1:0-301 GCF_002891405.2 Cryptotermes secundus | reverse complement strand
CTAATGTGCTCCCGCTGAAGGATACACAAGAATTATATGCATGCCATCTTCTGGGATTTTATTCATCCTGTTTAAGTTATGTAAGATCCCAATGCAGATTTTTAAGAAACGCTGACTGATGTCTTCTGTGATGTGACAAGGGCAGAACCGCGCTGTCTCCATCCTCTGACATCGCTCTTCCAGACTGAACTGCGTCACATCGCAGAAGATAGTAATTTTACTGATTTCAGGCTTAAATGGTTCATTGTTGATAAGATCTAAAAGTTTGTGACGATGTTACATTAGTACAAATATTATGTTT
>NW_019758415.1:0-301 GCF_002891405.2 Cryptotermes secundus | reverse complement strand
CGGGACTCGAACCCACGACCTTCCGGCTTGTAGCATAATGCCTCAACCAATTACCCTACGGATCGCTTTCTATTCGAAAAGTTTAATATCCATTGTAATTTCGCCGTATATGCCTAGATCGTCTCTGATTTCTCTATGCGTAATTCTTCCTGGTAAAGACGCGCATGCAAATCTTCTGTCTCCTTTGCCTGTCATATGTCTCATCCATCTTACCTTCCTTGACGCGATTATTCTAATAATAGATTTTCAATGGCTTTTCAAACCCATTCAGGGCCCAGGCCTCTTATTCAGTTCCGTAATC
>NW_019758414.1:0-301 GCF_002891405.2 Cryptotermes secundus | reverse complement strand
CTTTAGTCACTAATACATGTGACAATAACATTATCAACACAAGTTCCGTTTCATTACGTCAGACTATACACGTGACGTAGTATCAAGCCGTGTATCGTGTGGTGAGCTGCACAAAGATGAGAATCCTAACAACATTCTGTCACCCCTTCCCTACTTGTTGATCTCGGCTTGCTGTCGTCTGTTGCCATAGCGATGGGTCGACATGTTTATTGTTTTTGCGATGATTTTCACATCTAGCCCACTTTCCTTGTTTAAAAAATAAAATAGGCTTATGAATGAAATAATTTTGCTGTCAGTGGGT
>NW_019758413.1:0-301 GCF_002891405.2 Cryptotermes secundus | reverse complement strand
CTCCTTAATGATAAAATAGAGGAGTTAGACATTTTTATAACTGGTCTTTCCTTACTACACCTTAATTCCATCTTGGGTTACATTAAAATATTGGACATGTACATATTATATATTGTTCAAAAAATATAAACTGACACTAAATTCTAATATATACAGGGATCTCTGCCAATGCAGGATAGTGCAGTAGCCTATGCATCAGATTATTTAACACTCTGAAATGGCAGTTAGACACTTGAAGGGCCGTAGTCTCGAGCACCGCCAAGTTTAAGCCTCTTATATTTCTTATGCCTGGCTTCTCCTT
>NW_019758412.1:0-301 GCF_002891405.2 Cryptotermes secundus | reverse complement strand
TATGGGCCTTCACAGCCTGTTACAGGGATTAAACAAAAATATTTGGCCTAAGGTTCTCAGCAGTGTGACGATGAACGGTATGATTTTCTGGGTTGTAATTTCATGTAGTTCAGAAAGAGCCCAACATTTCAAAGAAACATATCTCCCTCTCTCTTCAGTGTCGAAGACAATGTCAAGCAAGAAACCAACAGATGGAGGAGGCAAATACTCTCTGTTTGAAAAATGTAATGATTTTGGAAAATTATGAAAAAAGTTGAAATATTTCCGTCCAGTGTGACTGGTTAAGATTTTTTTTCTTATT
>NW_019758411.1:0-300 GCF_002891405.2 Cryptotermes secundus | reverse complement strand
GTCTTTGTAATGGAGAAGTAATTTATTTCTTGTGAACTAAGAACTGAATTTTTATATATTATCTAGAAAAAATTCGGTCTTTGACCAGTTAACAGTATATCACAGATTATGATTTGTGTACTTTAAAATACAATTTCTAGCTAACGATCGGTTTCTTTTATCTACTTATATCTTATTGAGTGATAAAATCAGTTATGAAATTTTAGTACTCATGCTACAAGGCAGAAGGTCGCGGGTTCAAGTCCCGATGATGTTATTGGATTTTTTCATTTCACCTAATCCTTCCAGCCGCACTATGGC
>NW_019758410.1:0-301 GCF_002891405.2 Cryptotermes secundus | reverse complement strand
TGTAGTGTAGAAGAAAGGAAGACGAAAGAACTACAATAAATTGTTCCACTTAGGACAGAGTTTGTGTCATATATCATATAAAGAAATTATAAATTAAAATAAAATTACACTGCATTATATTATATATGTTTTTCAAAATCGTCAAGTTCCTCTGACGCAAGATAAATTTATTCACATATAAGCTATAAAAGTTTGTGACGAAGGTACTTTGCTACAAGGATTATGTTTTCGGACGTTATCCATCGTCCTGTCTCTATCTAAAAAACTGTCCTGTTTATTTTTCAAAACACAACGTTTCGGA
>NW_019758409.1:0-301 GCF_002891405.2 Cryptotermes secundus | reverse complement strand
AGACAGGAAGCCAAGAGTACAAAACCTTCTTGTGTCATGTTGTGGTGATATGGAAATATGGCACGAAATGTCTGTAGAAAATATCAGTTAAACATAACCGCTACTGCAACAATTTTTCCAAATTGTGTCAAAATTAAAAATATGACTCCTTTAAATATTTTGGATCAATAGCAACTGATGTTGGAACATGTGACAAAGATATTCAAAAGAAAATCTCTGGGGTGATTGTGACAAAAACATTATATCAAATCTTACGAAATGAAAATATATACCATATGTCCAAAAAGTATCCGACTTTATT
>NW_019758408.1:0-301 GCF_002891405.2 Cryptotermes secundus | reverse complement strand
GACTGTCTAAGATTAAAAAACTGAAGTGAAACGAGCGTTTCACGGATGTCCTCTGCTCCAAGTGGAAGCAACAGGAATAGAATAAGAAGAATGAAAGAAGATAAAACAATTAGCAAAATTGTCATTAAATTTATGGAGAAAGATCTAAGGTTATCATAGCTGGGTTTTGAAAGGAAACAATGTCAGAATTTTCAGCCGGGTTAGGTCATTCGGTATAGTGACAAGGGGAAGGGAAAATTTTTCCTTCTCCATGAAGTCCAGATCAGCTCTGGGGCCCACCCAGCCTTATTTAAAGTGGGTA
>NW_019758407.1:0-301 GCF_002891405.2 Cryptotermes secundus | reverse complement strand
CATTTACTTTAAGCTACACCGGATACCATCAAATGGATTAATGTTAGATGAATGAAGAACTGGAAAGGATTTTGGAAGTGGTCGTGGCCTACTTTAGGTACTGTGACCAAATCTGCATATAGGGACTAAGGATAATTACAGAAAACCTTTCGTGAGGTTAGCCGGTGGTCTCATACGGTTTATTGACACGAAGGCACGGCGGTTCATCAGATCTTAAAACGCAGTGGAAAAAGAAAGGCAAAGAACTTCATAGTTCTTGTCAAAACACCAAACAGGACAGAGGAGAAAGCTACTTTGAAAG
>NW_019758406.1:0-301 GCF_002891405.2 Cryptotermes secundus | reverse complement strand
ACAAGTTATCACAAAAGAATGAATGCTTCTACAGTGAAGTATTTGCTTCAATTTCGTCACACTTATTTCCAATTAATTTAAATATTAATTTGTCTTATGTTATTAAGATTATTGAAATGGTCAAATAACTCGTTTAAATGCTGAAAAACCACCAGAAATCTCAATGATTAAAAAAGGCAATAAGCAAATATTATTATTTATGTAACTTGTAAACTCCAAATATATTAAATAGACGACTTTAGTGGTCTTTATTAATATATACACACATAAGCGCGAATGTGAAAACTATATATATATATAT
>NW_019758405.1:0-301 GCF_002891405.2 Cryptotermes secundus | reverse complement strand
TCGTATCAGATATAATTCCTTACAGAACATATCAGCCACCTAAGTCCTTCAGAGCTTCAACCTATGAAACCAAATACGTTCGAATTTCACGACTCTATACAAGTTTCTTCACGCTTGGGCATTGTTTAGTACTTTTCTGTCGATTTAAGTTTCGTGGAACCTCCACCAGTTTGTGAACCCATATGAACATGGTTTATACTATATTGAAGATCATCTGTCCATCTGTCTGGCCGTTCTTCCATGTGTCCGTCCTTCTGTCTCTCCGCATATTTCAACTCGAAAAATATTGGACTGATTTTGA
>NW_019758404.1:0-300 GCF_002891405.2 Cryptotermes secundus | reverse complement strand
GTTCACCTAATCCTTGCAGCTGCACCATGGCCCTGGGGTCGACTCAGCCTCTAACAGAAAGGAGTACCAAGAATCTTTTTGGGGGGGAGGGGTAAAGGGCAGCTGGCGCATAAGACTGACAACCTCACTGCCATCTGCAAGCTGAGACTGTCTAGAAAATGTGGTATCCTCAATGTCTCACAACCATATGGGCCTTCATGGCCTGTTACATGGATAGCTTTACTTTTACCTCTGTACAGATCTCAAATGTTCTTGTTCTTACTGTCTGCTGCAAGCTCATCCATTTTGTCTTTCAGATAT
>NW_019758403.1:0-301 GCF_002891405.2 Cryptotermes secundus | reverse complement strand
CGCTTTTTCCATGCCACTGGTAAATTCGCTTAGTGGTCTTGAGTGTCAATTTGGTGTATGGGCGAGATCCAGGCACTGATTTAATTCGGAAACTATGGCTGGGTCTGATTCTTTGTTTCGAGATTAACTATCGCCCCCGTTTGGAACTTGGTTCTTCTCCATTACCATGTTGCTGTAATGGTTAATAACAAGGCATGTAACTTTATGACTTCTAGTAATCCCATACTCAGATTTTAAGCAATCAAATATTCCAGCAGGTTCTCTCTCCTCTCGCTCCCACTTTCGAGCACAGGGCTAATTT
>NW_019758402.1:0-301 GCF_002891405.2 Cryptotermes secundus | reverse complement strand
AACCGTCTCTACGGCGTCTTCAGTAACCAGAAACACGTTACAATACGATAATAGTATCTCGGAAATTTGTTCCATCAAGTCACAGCAGCCGGTAGTTAATGCAAGTTTTATATATCAGATTTATGTCCGTCTGTAATTCTGCCTCTCCACACAGATTCTATATTCCTTAAAATTATGAAATTTTATAAGAATCGACTGCGTAGTCTTAAAATTTGGTCGCTTTTTTGATAATCAGCTGTCATCAGAAGGGTACCGTCTTCTGAGATGTGACACATTATAGCATTGTGGATGTTCAACTTTT
>NW_019758401.1:0-301 GCF_002891405.2 Cryptotermes secundus | reverse complement strand
GTGTTTACAGAGCTGTTGTCTGGCAATGGACGTCTTTTCTGACTTTGCTATTCCGGCTTTCAGGTGTCATGTCACTATATGTTTCTTAAAACCTTAAAAACATATACCTGCAGAAACGATACATTTTCTTTAGCTTGGTGCTGTCATTTTTGCAGTTGAATTCCGATCACATGCAAGTGAACTTATGCATTTTAAAATTGATAGGAATCAATGTCTATGAAGGATGGACTGTCTGCACAGTCCTTCTTAGTTATTGGCATATACGAGGGGGTACCCAAAAGAAACCGAACTTATTTTTTTT
>NW_019758400.1:0-301 GCF_002891405.2 Cryptotermes secundus | reverse complement strand
TAGATGGAATTACTATTATCCACTTAAATACAAATTTATCAACTTCTTTCTCGTTGTGTAAGTGGGGTGAGATTGAATCAATCGGTATTTCGGCCACAGATGGACCTTGCCCCATGCTGAGACGGCGCAGTGTGTCTCGATGGTGTCGTAAACCCAAACTAATCAATTTTCCTCTGTCTTCATTCTGGTTGAGAAATGTTTCCATCTGCCAAGCATATAAATTATAGCGAGTTAATGAAAAATCAACGCTCTGCTGTAAACGTAAGCTCGAAATTTAGTTCTTGATATTTTTTTGTATTTT
>NW_019758399.1:0-300 GCF_002891405.2 Cryptotermes secundus | reverse complement strand
ACATCGTGAACAATTCACGTAACATTAGTGTAAAGTTTCCTTTCACAATTAGATGCCAATGAAGATGGCAATATGTGGTTAAAGCATGTCGGACTAAAAAGCTATCCCTGTAACAGGCTGTGAAGCCCCGTAGGGTTGTGAGACGTTGAGGTTCCCACATTTTCTCTAGACACTTTGATTCCTGGTACTCAAAACATCTGTTAGAGGCTGAGTCGACTCCAGAGGCATAGTGCGGCTGGAAGTATCAGGTCAAGCGAAAAAAATCCACCTCATCGGGACTCGAACCCGCGACCTTCCGAC
>NW_019758398.1:0-300 GCF_002891405.2 Cryptotermes secundus | reverse complement strand
GTTACACACCAACGTCAGAACCCTTTAGAATCTAGATTTCTGGTTGTTTTCTCAGTTCCTTCAGGAGTGGGCCTTCAAACAGGCGAAATAAATCATTTTCACATTTGTTTTCCCCCTGACTGATCACGCACAATCGTCAGTCCATTCGGCGCTATATGACGTACGCAGTTTTGAAAGCGTTGATAAACGTTTCGTGTTTTAGCAGAATGGTTACTACATACACCACTTTCTTTGGTTTCTTGGGGTGGGGTGAGACAGTCCACGTGGTACGTCGGCCACTAATTGGACTATTGTACCAGC
>NW_019758397.1:0-300 GCF_002891405.2 Cryptotermes secundus | reverse complement strand
CCTAAGACACGCAGGGCATATAAAACGACGCGCCTGAAAATTCCTTTGTTGCTGCCCTGATTCGTTGTTGCGAGAACATGTTTACCGAGCCGTTGCGTAGCAATGATTGGGGAGATACATATACAGACACACGGATGGTAGGGATTTATGAAGGACGCCGGTTAGATGGGCTCAGGTGCAATGATATATGTATATACCAAGTTTCATAAAAATTGCTTCAGCCACTCGAAAGCTGATAGGGAGAATACATAGACATACAGACAGCATGGTGATCTCATAAGCTTGCTTATATTTTTTTTT
>NW_019758396.1:0-300 GCF_002891405.2 Cryptotermes secundus | reverse complement strand
GTGACATACCCAACACGTGACAATATTAATAAAAGATGAGTATACTATACACTAAACAGTAATAGTTCTGGAATGTGTAATGTCATGTTCAGATGCGTCGACATTTCACCATGACTTTCCCTTTATCCCTCTTCACTTCATTTCACTGTCTTATCGGATGATTTCTCCTATACATTCACTTCGCCCTACTTATTGCATTCCTAACACTTCCCTAAAATTGCTTGATTTACAGGAGAAAGTCCATAAAGCATCTGAAGGCAGTTGGTTTCTAAGCTCGATGGTCCTATTTACAAAGGAGTA
>NW_019758395.1:0-300 GCF_002891405.2 Cryptotermes secundus | reverse complement strand
CGAAACATGTAGTGTTGAAATGTAAAATGTAAAAGTGTTGCAATTGTGACCCAAGATAAACAATGGACGCCAATTTGAACAGCTGCAACGGAATGCTGAAATACAGAATTATCGAATATCTCTATCTATGCTGCATATTTCGTTTTTAAACTATTTATTATATATTTTAATGTTATGCTCAATTTTCAATCATCGTTGTATGTATACAATTCTTCTTTTCCTTATTAGTATATGCCGCATATTTGTCTCGCAACGTTTCGTCATACAAATAGCAAATTGAGTCTGGATTCATGTTTCTGA
>NW_019758394.1:0-300 GCF_002891405.2 Cryptotermes secundus | reverse complement strand
TTAATTTGGTGACCCTAATGCTGTTTGGCGAAGAATAGAAATTATTATGGCCCTCATGCAGTTTTCTCGTGTGTCACTGTTGGATCCAGATTTTCTGCTCAGCAATGTGTTTCCCAACACCCTCAATCCAGGTTCTTCCTTCAGTATGAAAGGCCGAGTTTCTTACCGACAAGTAGTGTAGCCGTTGCTTTGCAGCGGAATTTATATTTGGATGCGCGTGTTGTAGTGAGTAGCATGGCAGCAGTCTGCTGCAGTGTTCACTTCATTGCCGTGACCTGTTTGATAAATGCAGCCGTCCGA
>NW_019758393.1:0-300 GCF_002891405.2 Cryptotermes secundus | reverse complement strand
GGGGCTGGTACAATAGGCCAGAAGTGGCCCCAGTATAAGGGACTTTGTGCCACCCCACTACCATTAAAAAAAATTAAATGCATATTTTTCAGCGTAGAAAGAACTAACATTCTGTGACAGTTATATGTAACATATGTCACTTTCTGTTATATGCGCTATTGTGTATATTAGTACCTGACATAATTTTCTTGCCTGCGTCTGGAAGTCACTTCTGTCTCATGGAAGATGAGCAATATTTTTACTTGGAAGTGTTAGGAGAGTGCACAAATGAAATGAAGAAAAGAAAACTTTTATGACACA
>NW_019758392.1:0-300 GCF_002891405.2 Cryptotermes secundus | reverse complement strand
AGGGCTCAACATTCTAAAACGGTTTGACTAACCCATGTGGAGGGGTGGGAATGGGGGAGCTTATAAGCAACCCCCAGGGGCGACTTTCTTGTTTAGGTTGCCCTGGTCGCAACCTCATGAATAACTGGTGTTGCACTCCCATTTATTATCTGGGATACACCTCTTCCTCCAAACAGGCACTCTTTGTCTTGGAGGCTTGTGAGAGCTGCATTCACTACAGGACCAAACCACCAAAGCCAAGGTGTGAGGCATTGTGCTGAGGACTGCATGGCACTGGGGTGGTAATTAGCCAGTGTCTTT
>NW_019758391.1:0-300 GCF_002891405.2 Cryptotermes secundus | reverse complement strand
TAGTGTGTGTGTATATATATATATATATACACACACACACATACACATACATACATGTATACATATACACACATACATACACACACAAAAAATTATTTCCCTGGGGTTTCTTAAAATAAACTGCAATGAAACTGCTTATTTATTAATGTTCCAATGGCCAATTTTCTGTCAACTACAGCCTAAAAGTGAGAGACGGGACAGACATAGGCCACTTTTGCACTATAAACCATGTTATGATCACATGTTGGCCGAGAAAGAAAGATAGAGTTTGATAACCAAGTCATAAGAAACAAAATAAAG
>NW_019758390.1:0-300 GCF_002891405.2 Cryptotermes secundus | reverse complement strand
GAGGTGAGTGGTCAGCTTTACACCCTGGCTGCTTTATCCAAGGGAAAGAATCCCCGGTATCCATTGGATAGGTGGGGCCCAGTGTTAGCCTGAATACTATGGAGAATAGTGAAGTCTTTTCCTGCTTGGAATCGCACCCAGGCCGTCCAGCTTGTGGGCAGTAGCTATACCGATTGTAATATTCCGGCTCTCCATTTTCCAATGATGGTAATATTAATAACATTACTGTGCCATGCATTAATATAAACCTGCTCGGTTTTTAATGTTGTATTTTAGCGTCCTGTTGCACTGATTTTCATC
>NW_019758389.1:0-300 GCF_002891405.2 Cryptotermes secundus | reverse complement strand
ACTGTAATTGCAGTACTCCTTGGTCTTGTGGCCAACTGTAAACACACAAACATTCATATATGCAAAGTAACATTTTTGATGCAATCATGCTGATATCCAAATTAAGCATTTTACATGTTCATTAACATTGAACTTGATAATGATGTTAAATTCTTGGAGTGTGTAGTGAACACAAGAGGCTTACATAATTTAGGTGGATCCTGCCTGTCAATATTTTTCAAAGAAGGAGAATCGAGTTCATATTCTTGGCATCTCACAATTGTGTTAGTGATTTAAATGATTATGCCATGAAAAGGGAAG
>NW_019758388.1:0-300 GCF_002891405.2 Cryptotermes secundus | reverse complement strand
GTGTGAATTTGCTGTAAATTGAGCCATAGCTGTCAGTATGTAACTAGCCACTTTACTGACTGTACTGTCTCATCTCTTCAGTAACCATTGGTGAAAGGTCTGAAATGAAGTTGCTAGGAAGAGTGAAGAGTTTTTTTATTCTGTCACTATCAGGCAACAATGTGCTGGAAGAAAAATGCAGTAAACCCTCATTACAATAGACCTGGGGATAATGGATTTCAGATGTAACAGACAAAATCTGGCTGTGTACAGTTGTGAATTTTTTTAGATGTTCAGGCACTAAGAAGGTTTCATAGTTAG
>NW_019758387.1:0-300 GCF_002891405.2 Cryptotermes secundus | reverse complement strand
AAATAAAAATACAAAAACAAATAATAGATACAGTAGATAAAAGGCTAATTATAATGCAACTGGGCAGATAACACAGAAATACGCTTTTAAGATGTTTCCTTTCTCTGGAGCTTATGCTGTAATAGTCAGAATGCCTGTAAATATGGCATAGCTGCACTGTGATGAGGTTATATTTCCACCTTATGATTTAGGCAGTTATTAAAGGTGGCTACTTCTTCAGGGGTGCCTGTTGACTGGCATGTGAAGTGAGATAAGGTATACATTAGCAGCATAGTTTACTTGTAGAAGTATTGGAGGTGT
>NW_019758386.1:0-300 GCF_002891405.2 Cryptotermes secundus | reverse complement strand
GGGGGGGTTCTTCTTTGCGCAACATGTCACAATATTGTTACGTATTTGGATTCATTGTCTTAACATTGTGACACAACATAACGACGCAATATATTTTATGATACTGTCACGTGTTGGGTGTCACGCGGCAAATAACTTTACGTGGGTCTCGGATTTACAGAATTTTTGTTGGATACTCACACTTGCACACATTACAATTATTAACGTTTGCAATATCACTTGAATTCTGGCCCAATACTTCACTGGGATGTCTCAACTATTCTTGGCCGTGGTTGGATCTCAGCTGTCTTCGGCGACGGC
>NW_019758385.1:0-300 GCF_002891405.2 Cryptotermes secundus | reverse complement strand
TAAGTAAGATAGGCATGATCTGCTCTGCAAAGCCTGGATTGACAGAGGACTTTCATTTAAAGCACAGGAAGAATTTTCAGTGCGTGCCATAGGTGCAATACGTGCACTTGAAAATGGCAAAACGAAGCCTATTCATAAGAGACAGAACAGTCCTCTCGTCAGAGAGGATGTTGCATAAGGACTATGACCGCGAGGGTTCATTTGAAGAAAAGGAAGTCTCCTCATGAGCGTCTGGGGCTTGGTACCAAGACTGAGTGGCAGTAAACCGCCAGTCGTAGAGTAACTTTGAATTTGAATTTG
>NW_019758384.1:0-298 GCF_002891405.2 Cryptotermes secundus | reverse complement strand
TTTTTATTTCAAATGCTTTTAATGGCTTATGTTTAATTTCTGACGAAATATTAAAAAAATACTCCTCTCACTAATTTATGTGATTAGAGTGCGGCACAAGGCAAAAATGACAGGGAAACAATGTTTTAATATTTTACGGCATTCCAAAGACTGCTTTCTTCATAGATTAAGTTCGCTCCATAGGAAGTATTCTATTCCTGGGTCTGAAATATTTAATAACAGGCATGGGAATAATTAGTTTCCAATATATACGCGCTTGCCGGTCACGGTAGCCGAGCGGTCTAAGGCATGCACTGTC
>NW_019758383.1:0-300 GCF_002891405.2 Cryptotermes secundus | reverse complement strand
GGTATTATGACTTTGAGATATTGAGGGGTTTGTGGCTCCTTTGCTCTAATGGTTGCGCGTGGTTTGTGTTCTTCTGGGTTATTTTGTTTGGCGAACATTTCTTATGAGCGGACAGGTAGTCGTAGCTTGTTGATTAGTCGTGGTTTGTTGAGTTTTATGCCTAGAATAGCATTTTGATGGTTTATGTTGAGTGCTTGTAATATAGCTGCGCCCCCTTCTTTGAATCTTTTGGGGGAGATTAGACTACTTAATAGCTTAGTTTCTTGGTCTTGAGTTAGTATGTTGTTTTTGGTAATTTTG
>NW_019758382.1:0-300 GCF_002891405.2 Cryptotermes secundus | reverse complement strand
CATTCTAAGAGATTTACGTAGTGAAGCAGTCCAAATTAAGGGAACCTATAATTAATGTAGTGTGATTAGGTTCTTTAAAAGTAATTACTTTAGGCTTACAATTAGTTCACTTTCTTACGGGAGAGTTAATCCTTTTCTCGGTTTAATGATGTCGGCTTAGGCCGAGCTTGAAGCCAGCTGCACGGCAGTAAATCAGTCCAAGGTAAAGGGACTTTTGGCTGTTGCAGAAGTCGCAATTTTAGCAGGTCTTTCTGGCCCCACGCTACCCTAAATTTTAATTTTACATATATATATATATAT
>NW_019758381.1:0-300 GCF_002891405.2 Cryptotermes secundus | reverse complement strand
CATCTTAGCTATTGTAATAAGTGAAGATTCCAGATTGTTACACTCTGACTGACCAGTATATATAATGCAGCAAGAACATTACCGAATCACTCTCTGATCTGACACTAAGTTTAGCCCTGAAGATGGTACTCTGTTCAGTTAGAAGTCTGCCACTGCTAAGGACTCAAGCATCAAGCTGTTGTACAACTGTTATCATTTTTGTGTGTACTAAATCTCTTGTTTCAAGCACACTTTCCAGCAGCCATTTCTCTACCAGATGTAGGCCTAACTTAGATTTGCTTGGAATCCTTAACTGGACTC
>NW_019758380.1:0-300 GCF_002891405.2 Cryptotermes secundus | reverse complement strand
CATAATTATGCGCAGTATTCTTTTGCGTACACCTATCATAATGTACACTCACAACCTAACTTTGGTGTAAATTTCACTGCACTGTATGCAGATATACATTGTATATGTACGTACTACTGTTCAACTTTGAAATACTCTGAGGGATTGGACACGATTCTCATAACTTTAAAAGCACTGCCTTTAGAAGAACGCTGAATACAGCTACACTAAACGAAGAAGGCTTCAGTGTACCTATTGTAGCTCAGAGCATCCAGGTTTCTACCTGAGAAGGCTTAGCAGATGTCTCAGTGGTACAATTTT
>NW_019758379.1:0-300 GCF_002891405.2 Cryptotermes secundus | reverse complement strand
AATCCTAGGGCGTGTGCAATGATGAAATGTAAATTGTGTAAATCAGCGATAGCGCTGTATTAATTGTTATAACGGGAAATTGTAACCGAAGTGCCAATCATCCGAACTAGAATCCGTTATTTTCGTCACGCGTACCAACCTACACGCGACAGTAGGTACAAGTATGTAAGTATCTGCGAGTATATATGTATGTATGACAAACGTACAGATGTCCCTGTGACTCTAGGCATAAACATGGCATTAGAGGAGGTAATTAGACAGTTTCACGCCCCGGCCGCTTTGCGCCGAGAAAAAAGCCCC
>NW_019758378.1:0-300 GCF_002891405.2 Cryptotermes secundus | reverse complement strand
CTCACAAAACTTGCAAATTAAACGGTACCAGAGACCTTACGTCTGACACTGAAAAGGAAAGCACTGATTCTGATGTCTACTGAGTCGGCCAGCCACAGTGCCGTAACATCAGGGTCTTGTGGGAAGTGACTTGTAATGCTGTAGATAGGTAACAACGTTCTGAAGCAACATGCTGCCTCCATCTTCATGGTCAAAGTGTCACTCATACATGCACTTGTTCTGTACACGGTACATCAACCACATTCATATTTCCTCCCAGCTGTGTTACCAAATTACTTCATGATTTTACATAATACTTCA
>NW_019758377.1:0-300 GCF_002891405.2 Cryptotermes secundus | reverse complement strand
ATCTAATGTTCCAACAGATTAAGGTGAAATCTGTCTCACTTCATTAACCCAAGGCTCACAGCAGTATCAAAAGTGTCAGAGTAAGTATAAACTGTAAAGATTCTTGTCACTTCTATATTAAATACTGGCATATCATCCATTACACACCAACCCATATCTCCATGATCCATGTTAATATTATCCTCCCACCTATGTCTAGGTCTCACTAGTGGTATCTTTCCTTGTAGCTTCCCACCAAAACACTGTATGCACTCCTCTTCACCCCATGTGTGCTACACGCCCTGTTCATCTCATCCTCCT
>NW_019758376.1:0-300 GCF_002891405.2 Cryptotermes secundus | reverse complement strand
TATTATTCTCAGAGTAAACAGGGACTGTTGCCCCGAACAACATTATCTGGACAGAATATTGCAATGCACGAACACTGTATTTTATTTGACACAGGAACCGAATTGTTTAATCTTATTTAGGTTAATTGTCGGTCATAGTGGGCACGCAGTCAACGGCATGAACCGTCACGCACGCTCGAGCATTGGCATCGTCGGTTCGAATCCCGCTCAAAGCATAATGTCTATATTGTGCGCGTTTATTCTGTGTCTATGTTCTGTGTGCAGGTAGAGGCCTTGCGACGGGCTGATCCCCCATCCAAG
>NW_019758375.1:0-300 GCF_002891405.2 Cryptotermes secundus | reverse complement strand
GTCTTTTATACAATATACCATATAAATGGCATTGTAAAAAATTTAGTTCAGCTTGTATTTAATATAGTTGTCCAATGTATAAAATGAATGGGAATACAATAAATTTTCCAAGTCCAATTTAAATTGTTTTGTATTATGGGACAGATCTTCTATTGGAACAGGTTAGCTGTTAAACACCTTAATCCCAGAATAATAAGTTCCCTTCTGAAAGACTGACAGATGAGATGATGGATAATGCAGATCAGATTTGGTCACAGTATTAATATTGTGTACCTCAGAATTTACTTTAAAATGGTGTCT
>NW_019758374.1:0-300 GCF_002891405.2 Cryptotermes secundus | reverse complement strand
ACTATCACCTCTTTAATCATGGCACCTGAGCCATCACAATGGTGTACTTCATAACCCCCTCCTATCAGTCTGTGTGTCTGTTGCTAGGAAACGGCTCAGTAAACACGTTACACACAACAATGGAAAACTTTTTGGACGCGTAATTTTCTATACGATCCGTGTCGTTTCAACTGAAAGTAGGCGGTTAGTTCTTCACAGAACTTCTTGTGTTTTCAGTATTGGATGTTATGATGTCGTGACTGGATTACGAAGACTCAGAGCCCCTAACAATATTTTCACATGTTAAGTGACTATAGACAT
>NW_019758373.1:0-300 GCF_002891405.2 Cryptotermes secundus | reverse complement strand
TATTTTATTGGCCCATATATTTTCCTAATAATTTTTCTTTCAAATCTTCTTAAATTATTTTCACCCTCTTTCTTTAATACCCATGTCTCACTGCTTTATGTTACTGCAGGACATATTAATGTTTTATATATTTTCAAATCCCTATTTATATCCTTAGGTTTTAGTAACTGTGGGTTGGCATAATATGCCTCATTGCTGGATTGTATTCTTTCTCGTATGGTGTGTGTTATATTATTTTTCTCATCTATTACTGCCCCTAGATATTTAAACTTCTGTACCATTTCAAATTCTTTGTCTCCA
>NW_019758372.1:0-300 GCF_002891405.2 Cryptotermes secundus | reverse complement strand
ACGCTTCTTTCAGCCAGGCGTGCCAAATAATCAAACCGCGTTTGAGTTTCTCGACTGAACCCGAGGTATTTACTGACGTCAGTGTCAGTTCTGTGCTGTACTCCGTGCGGGAACGTTGCAGAAATGTTGCGAAAACTCTCATTTAAATCATCGGAGAACAATACCATGAAATACAATACAATACAGAACTATTTTCTCATGTGATTCGCAACATTTGTGTTTATGATCTTCTGGGTTGTTAGATACAAGTTCATCCGAAAGTTGAAACGTGAAAAGGTCTAGAAGACCGAAATTTGGTTT
>NW_019758371.1:0-300 GCF_002891405.2 Cryptotermes secundus | reverse complement strand
AAACTTTTTAAAATAAGCCAAAAATATTCATCCATTGACTATCGCCTATCTGAGCTCTGTCTAGGGCAATTATACTGTAAATATATTCCCAATTGCAGCTCATATCCGGTACTGAACGCACTATTAATCATCTGTATTTGTGTGGTTCTCTGTTTAATTTACTGTACATTCACATATATGTATATGTACATGCGTATAGTTTATGTAAGTTATGTAATGCTCTTTCCTAACACGAAGCATCTCTGAAGAGCTGTCCCTCGATAGAAGCAGCTTACCTCTGGTTAATGTGTATTTTACCCT
>NW_019758370.1:0-300 GCF_002891405.2 Cryptotermes secundus | reverse complement strand
CTACATGACTCGACCAACCTGTTTCAGTTCAGGGAGTGAGTGCAGTGCAGTTGAAGGTGCAGTTACGGAGTGTTAACCAGTGGGCAATGGTTGCTGAAAAATCTCTATGGCTAAAATTTGTTACTAGGTAATGTCTAGTGAAAACATGGCAAGAGAACAGCCATTGTTGAGGGCTGCTACCAAGTAAAGACTAGAGAAAGAAGACTGAGAAGACTTAGTGTGGAGTGATCTGTATTGTGGAAATCAGCAACAGAGTTACAGTTATTTGTAGTTATGACCTGTAAGTGGTCAATAAATCTA
>NW_019758369.1:0-300 GCF_002891405.2 Cryptotermes secundus | reverse complement strand
CTCAACGTCTCACAACCCTATGGGCCTTCACGACCTATTACAGGGTAGCTTTACTTTTACTTTTACTGTCCTTATGTTTATCAGTGTACACTTTTCTGTGTATTTCCATCAAATTCTCCATGTGAACAATGCAAGCACAGTGATTTTCAAACAGTAAGACGAACACAGCCTGTGTGTTGTAGGGTGTATGAAAAAACAGGCATTCCAGTTGGTTGGTTCATGGGTAATACAACAATGTTAAGTGCAATAAGGTTATTTATTACTCACTGAGGCAGAATATATTAATGTATTAAATTTATG
>NW_019758368.1:0-300 GCF_002891405.2 Cryptotermes secundus | reverse complement strand
TAACTTGCTATTTTTGCGTTGCTAGCTTCCTAAATTTGCTTTGCTTGCTTGCCAGGTGTGCGTTGCTAGCTTGCTCGCTTTGAGATGCTGGCTTGCTAGCTTTGCTTAACTTGCTTGCTTGCTAACGTTCAATGCTAGCTTCCTAGCTTTGCGTTGCCAAAAAGCTAGCTCTGCGTTGCTAGATAAGTAGCTTTGCGTTGCTACCTGGCTAACTTGACTTTGGTAGCTTGCTCGCTTTGTGTTGCTATCTTGGTAGATTTGCTTTGCTAACTTGCGAGATTTGCGTTGCTAGCTTGCTAG
>NW_019758367.1:0-300 GCF_002891405.2 Cryptotermes secundus | reverse complement strand
TCCGAGGCTTCTTGAGAATTTTCGTAAAGAGTTTATTTTTTACGGAGAGGAGGACCACCGCTCGTCGGCTGTCCGCGAATGGTTATTCAATATATTCGCAGCTTCCCTACATACCTGGACGGCCTCTTCTCAATCACACCATGCCATGGTGACAAGGGACCCACCTAACTCGGGAGTCTCTCCTAAACCAAGTAATTTCAGAAAGAAAGTGAAATAAAGTGAAATGAAGAGGAGTTGAAGGGAGATAAATCGAGGCAGATTTTATATTGTTAAACAATACAAAATCTCGGCCACAACTAT
>NW_019758366.1:0-300 GCF_002891405.2 Cryptotermes secundus | reverse complement strand
ACTGCTGTGTTTTCATTTTTTCATTCTAATGCGGGATGCGTAGCCCCATCACACATTCATGTTTTTTGTGGTGCTGTATGTCTTCTCCTATTGCATTGTGTGTTTAGACCACATTCATGGTCTAAACATGAATGTGTTATGGGGATACTCAGCCTACATCAGAAGGAAAAAACAGAAGCACAGCAGTCTTCATAGAACGGTTTTTAAAACACCTGACGATGACCAATGATGGTTGAAACATGCAGCGGACAATGTGGTTTTTAAAATAAGTTTATAAGATGCATTGTGTATATGGAGTAA
>NW_019758365.1:0-300 GCF_002891405.2 Cryptotermes secundus | reverse complement strand
GGCCTCCACGGCCTGTTACAGGGATACCTCTACTTTTTACTTTTTTTACTTACTATGTGGGCGTTACAGTTTATGACGGACCTTGGCCTCTGTTTCTTAATCATATAGACGGCCGTCCCATAGCTCAGGCGGTTAGTTGCCGGCTTCCCACCGCGGGGGCCCGGATTCGATTCCAGGTCAGTCCATGTTGGATTTGTAGTGGAAAAAGTGGCAGTGTCGCAGGTTTTCTCTGAGTACTTCGGTTTCCCTTGTCAATTCTCATTGCACCGACTGTTCCACATTATCATCATCTATCATCCT
>NW_019758364.1:0-300 GCF_002891405.2 Cryptotermes secundus | reverse complement strand
TGGGCCTTCACGGCCTGGTACGGGGATAGCTTTACTTTACTTTTTTACTTTTATCGGCATATTTGGTTTACAATCGAACCCCCGATTTCATGTATAAGAAGCAGAACTGTTCATGGCTGTACTGCCGACACTTTTCGCAGGAGTTCACCGTTCCTAAGTCCCTTACATTGAGGTGTAACAGTAAGTCAAAGCAAAAGTTACCCCACCTCTCGTGTTGGAAACGGCATACTCTAAAAGGCGGAGCAACCCCGTCTTATGCCGGTCACAGCAGCCGAGCGGTCTAAGGCATGTACTGTCTTC
>NW_019758363.1:0-300 GCF_002891405.2 Cryptotermes secundus | reverse complement strand
CTATTCGGTTCTCTCAAAGTCATATAACGTAGAAGAATTTGCAGACAAGTCTCAATCCCGTGCGGAGGAGGGGTCAAATACATCCACCGTATCCCTGAGAGTGGTAGGAGGCGACGAAAACGGAAATCTCGAATCTGAGTTTGTAAAATATGGTCACGAGTCCCACGGGACTCAACCTGAGAATGACTGCGCTGGCGAGGGCCAAAAGAAGTTGTAAATAACAGACCCGTTCTCTCGCCAGAGAGAGAGCCCCATATCAACAAACCCGCAGATGTATAACAGTAATAAAAATTTTGTCGT
>NW_019758362.1:0-300 GCF_002891405.2 Cryptotermes secundus | reverse complement strand
TTGGCATGTTTAAAAAACCTGAAAACGATGGGCAATGCACAGAAACAGCCGTGTTTACTGTATGATACCAAAATTGGAAATGTTTAATCTTCAGTTATGATCTGGAGTATCTTACTCTTGTTTTTCCCACTTCCTTCCTCCTTTATGCTTTTCCTTTCCCCACTGGCTTCAAGGGGTTCATTCATAAGCCCATTCCAACAGTCTCTCAGTTATATTCAGTGGCAGACTCCTTCCTACCCTGAATATGGCAGCACCACATTCCTTTGAGATGCTAGTAACCATCGATCAAACTACATGACA
>NW_019758361.1:0-300 GCF_002891405.2 Cryptotermes secundus | reverse complement strand
CATATTATTTTCTTTGAATTTCAGGACAAAATGTGCTTACAGTGGGTTGCAATGTAAAAGGGGTGAGAACTACCTCTGTACACAAAACAGCGAAGTTTAAGAAGTATCGTACTTTGTGTGGAGGTTTTACTATGCAAGTTATTTTGAAAAAAATCAGGTTTGTTATTGTATCAGCACACAACCCTGGGAGATCTGGAAGTGCAGTACATATGCTTTCACTATTAACCACTGTCTGTAGGAGTAGGGTGAGCAGTAGTAGTCAGTCTTGTCTTGTTGAGGAGGACGCCTGATATAAAAAAA
>NW_019758360.1:0-299 GCF_002891405.2 Cryptotermes secundus | reverse complement strand
AACTTTGATTTAATAGCTTGCTAATTTTGCGTTGCTAGCTTGCTATCTTTGCGTTGTTAGCTTACTAGCATTCCGTACCTAGGTTGCTAGCTTTGCGTTGTTAACTTGCTAGATTTCCGGTGCTAGTTTGCTATCTTTGCCTTGCTAAATTGTTTTCAATGCGTTGCCATTTTGCTAGCTTTTCTTTGCTTGCTTGCTTTCTTGCTTGCTTGCATTGAGTTTATTGCTTGCTAGCTTTGCGTTGCTAGCTTACTAGCTTTCAGTTACTAGCTTGCTATCTTTGCGTTTCTTGCTTGCTA
>NW_019758359.1:0-299 GCF_002891405.2 Cryptotermes secundus | reverse complement strand
GGTCCAACACTTTGAGAGAAGGTCCTTTAATAACTAAATATGGAAACTTGGTACACTGCACACAACTGCCTCCTTGTTATGCAGTCAACATTTGGAATTGTCCTACAACCACATAATTACCTCCAATCAAATGACCGTCATAGAGTATAAAGGTTGGAAGGAGGAGGTAAATGTACTTCAACGACTGTCACACAAACACCGAGTAGCAAGGTATGACAGTCTTACACGTCACCCAAATGGACGCTTTCGTGGAAATACTACATCATCATCATCAGTAATCTGTCAAGACGACAGGTCCA
>NW_019758358.1:0-300 GCF_002891405.2 Cryptotermes secundus | reverse complement strand
AAAAAAAACCCTGACTATCAGTATCCTTAACAACTCCTTCATTGATATAGCCAGCATCATTATTTCTTGGGCATAAAATTGCTTAGTTACATACTGTATTGTGTATTTTATAATCAGTTACAAACACACTGCCACCAAGCACTTACTTAACCTTAAAAACCGTTTTGAACTATATCCTGGTTTTTAAACAGTACATTTGTCTGACCTAGTAATGCATAAAGTATTTTCATCATTTACTGTGCTGTGAGCAGTAAGAAACATGACCTAGTAAGTGTTCTTTCCCTTCAGATTGTGGGTTGT
>NW_019758357.1:0-300 GCF_002891405.2 Cryptotermes secundus | reverse complement strand
CTATGCCGGCATCAAATGAATTTACTTACCTGAATTACAGAGGTAATATGGCTTTCATTTCTTTCCACATTTTCAAACTATGTTCCTGTAGGGACTAATTAAATTATATTACTAACTGGCATACAGCCCTTTGGAATTTCAACGAGAATTATTAAAAACAAACATCTTTTAAAATGTGGGCACGCGGTAGTGTCGTTGATTGAGGTAATATGCTACAAGCCAGAAGGTCTTGGGTCTGATTCCCCATGATGTCACTGGATTTTTCAATTTACCTAAACCTTCCAGCCGCACTATGGCCCT
>NW_019758356.1:0-300 GCF_002891405.2 Cryptotermes secundus | reverse complement strand
TTCACCGTAACGGAAACGTCTTGCCAACAATTAGAAAACTTAATGATATAGTTGTATCCTGTACACAGACTCGTACAGTGGATTGTTTCTGAGAAATGTACAGATTTACATTTCAAGTTGTTACTAGGGAAAGAGAACATGTAACCCGACTGAAAGGCAGCTATACTCGCTTGCCATATGTGCGGCCGTCAGTTTCCGGCTTCTCACCACGGACTTTGTGCCAGCGTTCAGTTCCAGGCAACTCCGTGTGGGATTTGTGGTGGAAAAGGCACTGGAGAGAGGTGTTCTCCCGAGCCTGTT
>NW_019758355.1:0-300 GCF_002891405.2 Cryptotermes secundus | reverse complement strand
CTTCATTTTCTCTTTAGTGACGTCCTTCATATTACTTTTCGTATTTCTCTACGCTTACTCCTTGTCTTTCTATTTCATTCATTTTCTCTTCTGGTCTCACTTTGTTTTTTTGTTCTTTTTCGTCTCTTTCTTCATATTCACATTCTTATTTCTAATTTTTGCAAGGATAATAATAGTATTTTTGTTGTACAGAATGTCACACGAGCATCTCTTCACCCCGCTGTCACCTGCTACCTGTTTTCAAATATCTGTAAATCTTGAAGAATGCCGTCTTCTGGGATGTGGCGCCGTGTAGATCTT
>NW_019758354.1:0-300 GCF_002891405.2 Cryptotermes secundus | reverse complement strand
GACAAAAAGGTAGACCTGTCTGGGAACATTATTTACCTCATGATTCACGGAAATTATCATGAACCTGTAAGAAGAAAGCTTGGAGGAAACACGAGAGACCAGATGTTACGTAGTTTGATCCCATCCTTATGATTGAAGTTTGGGGGTGTTAGCTATTTCAGAGGCTTCCCAGATGATGCAAGGATGAAGTGTGGATTTTTGCAAGACTTTTATATCAGGATATGGTGCCTTCCAACTGGATACTGCCTACATATTGTGCACATCTTATGCCTACCTCACTTGCCTTGATGATGAAGACTT
>NW_019758353.1:0-300 GCF_002891405.2 Cryptotermes secundus | reverse complement strand
ATTATATACATTTCGTTGAATTCGTTCAAATTTCAATTAAAATTCATTAAAATAACTTCGAATCGTTGTAAAATGTCTTTAAATTTCTTGAACCATTGTGTAAATCGTAAAAAAGCCTGCTAGAATTCCAAGAATTTGTGTGAAATCTTTCACAACATTATTAATATTATTTATATTAAGTTGAAATCGAGAAATAATTTTTTTAATTACTTGAATTAGGTTGAAGAAAGTCAAAATTTGTTTAGAATTCTTTAAATTATCATGAAATCCCTCAAAATTTGATTAAAATTAATTTAATAT
>NW_019758352.1:0-300 GCF_002891405.2 Cryptotermes secundus | reverse complement strand
GTTACTTATGTGTACTGTGTGGATAATCGCCTTGAGAAGGCGAGAATAGTCACGAATGTCTTCACTCAGCATATTCGGTAGTCCAAGTAGTATTCGAACCCAGTACCTTTCGAAAACAAATCTAGAGCGTTGAAGCTTCAGCAGCTGGATCGGTAGTTCCGAGTAAATATAAAATATAGAGTTCTCCACGTTTAAGTACCACAGAGTGTATAGTTAGTACCTCGTAACTTAGCTGCGCGGAAAGGTAAACGCTGTTGAGGAGCACGCGAAGATGTACGCTTGTTGTGGTGACGTTCAGAG
>NW_019758351.1:0-300 GCF_002891405.2 Cryptotermes secundus | reverse complement strand
CGTTTTGTTTTTATTGATTTGAAGTTTGCTTTTTTTTGTCTTGCCCAGTTCTCCAGTGTAGTGGAGACTTTCTGTAGCTCCTCAATATTTTTTCCTCCAATTGTCATATTGTCTGCGAACATAATTAATTGTACCCCTGAGTGCTTATCCATTGTTTTGGCCAAGTGTGCTGTTGTAATATTGAATAGTAATGGGCTGAGGGGGTTCCCTTGCAGTACGCCATTCGTTTGGGTTATTTCTTCGGATTCTCACACTGTGTCTTTTATTATGATTTTATTGTTTTTGAGGATTTCTCCTATT
>NW_019758350.1:0-299 GCF_002891405.2 Cryptotermes secundus | reverse complement strand
GCAAGCTAGCAACGCCAAGCTAGCAAGTTAGCAACGCAAAGCTACGAAGTTAGCAACGGAAAGCTAGCAAGATAGCAATGCAAATCTAGCAACCTAGCATCGAAAAAGCTAGCAAGCAAAATACGCAAAGCAAGCAAGGGAGCCAGCAACGCATAGATATTCAAAATATCAACGCAAAGCTATCAAACTAGCAACGCAAATCTAGCAATTTTATCAACGGAAAGCTGGCAAGCTGGCAAGTTAGCAAAGCACATCTGGCAAAGTAGCTACGCAAATCTAGCAAGCTAGCAAGCAAGCAA
>NW_019758349.1:0-300 GCF_002891405.2 Cryptotermes secundus | reverse complement strand
TAATAATTGTGGATTCTAGATTTGATGATTGGATTTATTGGATGTATCTGTTACAATTACAGTTGATTATAACATTTCACACATTGAACTTCTATTTCTTCTGGATCTCGGACTGGTCCCTAGTCTTTAATCTTCTACTACTCAGTGTGACTCTCTCCCACAAATCAATTATGGATTCTTTCATGACGCAGTGTGGACTGCAAACAAAACACACACTTCAACAGTTCGTCTGTTGTTATCTGCATATCTGTTGCCACAGTAATGTCTATTCACCAAAAACTGTTGTCAAGCAATGATATT
>NW_019758348.1:0-300 GCF_002891405.2 Cryptotermes secundus | reverse complement strand
ATGCTCGTCTTTCTTCCTTAACCCTCCCCACCATAATCAGCATTGGTAAATGCTTAATGTGTCAGTGCCACGGTTTTCTAACAAATATTTCTTTTCTGAAGAGACCAGTAGGATTTCGGGTTCTCACAGCGGTGGTTATAAAGAGTTCAGTCTTCTCGGATATACCGCCGTGTAGTCCCCTGAAAGCCAACCTACCTTTCGGAAGTACATGTCGCCTCCATTTTCAGAGTTGTAGAGTAATAAAAGCAAGAAACCTACATAAAGGAGGCAACTCTGCTCTGCGTGCTACCTGTTTCATTC
>NW_019758347.1:0-299 GCF_002891405.2 Cryptotermes secundus | reverse complement strand
TGATCTGGCTCAGGATAGGGACCAGTGGAAGGCTCTTCTGAACACAGTAATGAACCTTCGAGTTACATAAAAGGCTGCATAATTCTTGAGTGGCTGAAAAATTGGCAGCTTCTCAAGAAGGGCTCAGCTCAGTAATTAGGTTCAATATCAATTCACCCATATCCTTTGGGTTGGATTTGAGTGAAGTGCTATTACGCTTTGTTCCCCAGCCCCTTTACAAAATAAAAAATAACAACGGAATAAGATCTTCTGCCGCTCTGGAGTACAAGAGATTAGGTTGCAAATTATTTATCTGGAGA
>NW_019758346.1:0-299 GCF_002891405.2 Cryptotermes secundus | reverse complement strand
GCTTAACTCATTAAGCACTACGCCATGAAGGCGTATGGGGAGTGGCTGTATAGATCTACATTCGTTTGACCTCGGCACTAGTTGGAGACGAGTGGTCAGCTTCACACACCAGCCGCTTTACAACCGGGGAAAGAGGCCCTGGTACCCATTATATAGGAAATTGTATCGACCCCAGAGCCGATCTGAATGACGCGGAGAAGAAAAATTGTTGACCCTACCGGGACTCGAACTCCAACTCCTCGGTCTTCCAGCTCGTAGCCAGTAGCTATATCGACTACGTTATCTAGGCTCCTGACCAA
>NW_019758345.1:0-300 GCF_002891405.2 Cryptotermes secundus | reverse complement strand
GGTCAGAGAGACTTATTTTCGAAATAAGATATTTGTGATTTCATGCGTCGCTTTCAGCGTCGAGTTCATTTGACGCAGATAAAACGTATAGTTGCAAACGCAATAGATAGTATTGTATAGTGAGTCTTTTACACATTACAACCGTGAAACGAAGTAATGGGTTATGGGGCGGGCCGACTTGATGGGAGGAACGTCCGACTCTTTCGCCTTATTCTGAGCACACTTAGCAAGAATGCATAGAGAAATATTTATTTTTCTTTGAATTTAAGACGAGATTATCGACTCCCGAGATTTTTCATC
>NW_019758344.1:0-300 GCF_002891405.2 Cryptotermes secundus | reverse complement strand
AGTCCTTAAAATCGAATTCTCCCTCAGCTAGTCGAGCAATTCTACCAGTATCTTCTACGGAACCAGTGGCATCTTTACTGTATTCGCAAGAACAGAAGCTGGCATCTCCTGCGACATTTCTTGTTCTCAATATGGTGAAGTGGCGCCGTATAGTCTGCTAGATGTTTACTAACGTTTTGGAGGAACCTGTTGCCTCCGTCTTCAGGGTATAACATTACAACTCTGAAGATGATAGTAACAAGTTCCTCCCTAATGGTGGTAAATATCTTCTAGACTACTCGGCGATATTTCGGAGGACAG
>NW_019758343.1:0-300 GCF_002891405.2 Cryptotermes secundus | reverse complement strand
TAGTTCCTCCTATTGTGTCATGTGTAGCTGTTATGAATGTTTGCTTAGCTGGATTGGTTCTGTTTTGTGCTGCTGTCAGGTGTTTAATTCTTGTAATGTTTCAAATATTTGGTTATAGATGTCAATATATGCATCATTCATGTGTAGTCTATTCTTTCAGTTGTTGCTTCAATGTTGTTTCCACATTGTCATCAGTTTTGGCCTCCCAGATGTCATCTCATACTGGAAAGAGATGAAACAACATCTGGGGGCCAGAGGTTTAAATTTGATAATAGTATGGGAACAGAAATGAAATCATGG
>NW_019758342.1:0-300 GCF_002891405.2 Cryptotermes secundus | reverse complement strand
AAATCAAATATCAAGAACTGAATGTTGAATTCGAAACATGTACACAAAAGCGGTCTAACCTTCCCGCCGGCCTCAGCGCCTAATCTGGTAAGCACCGAATGTTCGGTTTGGAAATGAAGATAATGACTGGAGAACACGAAAGTGTTTGGAAGGAAGCTATCGTGATCTACTTCATGACATAATCCCAATCTTCATTTCATGCATCCTGTTGTGTTACAATATACTATAACTTTATTTTCCGTCACAACACAACAACTAGGTCAATACCCAGCTATGCCTCACTACATGTTTCGGCCGTTA
>NW_019758341.1:0-300 GCF_002891405.2 Cryptotermes secundus | reverse complement strand
AAGCTAAATTTGTGCTCGGAGAAGACAAGTGACTCTAAACTAGAGGCCACATTGTCTGTTGCCTTGCTTTGCTACTGATTAAGCACAAAGAAGAACATATTTCCCCATTATATGAAAGAAAGCCTAATGAAACTGCTCTATTATACGTCAAATTAACATATTTAAATCTTTTCCATTCTTAACTGAAGAGCGGCTACCGTGCATTGCAGGTTATTTAACGACGCTGGTGTAGTCAGTAACTATGCATCATTTAACGACATCTAGGCATTTGATATTCGGTGATTAAACTCTTGATATTTT
>NW_019758340.1:0-300 GCF_002891405.2 Cryptotermes secundus | reverse complement strand
GTGTGTGCACTATCTTATTGCTCATTCTCCATCTGCAGGGGAATTTCAGGAACTTTTTGATTGCCTTACGTACATTTTATCAGATCTCATGTTAGTTTTTATCAGTTCATGTTCCTTATTTACAATTATGCATTTTCTCCTAAACAGTATACAAGATTTTTGGTTATGGAAATCTACCCAGTTCCTTATTACATCTCACACACAGAGCATCCGGGGCCAATGAAGTTATTATCGCAAGATACAATGAACACCTAGTACAGTGGAACCTTGCTTAACGAGCACCTCTCATAATGAGTAATT
>NW_019758339.1:0-300 GCF_002891405.2 Cryptotermes secundus | reverse complement strand
GAATTCGGAACAGGCTAATAGGCCTATAACCTTGAAGCAGAAGAAAAAATAAGGCATTTGTCAACAAATTTGTAGATAAATAACCAAAAATTTGTATCTTTTTACACGCCGATTGTTGTCTTATAGGTTATTTCAAGATGGACATACCTTCACGTGAACAGGTTCCCGAACGCTTTATCCAGCAACTGAGATGAGCTTTCAGTGCGTAATTACTTATATGAGGGATAACTTCTTTTCCTTATAGTGGAAACGACGTAATAGACGGGGGTTTACCTTGTTGCTGACGTTCGTGTTTTTTTT
>NW_019758338.1:0-299 GCF_002891405.2 Cryptotermes secundus | reverse complement strand
CACTCCTTCTGGGTTGAATTCCATGTGAACAATTCCAGATGAGTCGATAAACAGTTCAAGCATCACTTTGCCTTTTGACCAGTCCTGTGGTGGTTTCTTCTTTCTTGGCAATGATGATGGCGATTTCCAGGTGCCGACTGTTCCTTCAGTTGCAGATCGTACAGAAAACATCATGTTTCGTCACGTTATGATCCAGCTGAGAAATGTCACATTTCTGTCGGCACTAATGATCAGGTCACTGTAAATGCTTATGCAATCTTGACACTGGTCGTGTCAGGACACATAGAACACTGTGCTGG
>NW_019758337.1:0-299 GCF_002891405.2 Cryptotermes secundus | reverse complement strand
AAACCCCACCTCGTCTCTGCAAAGTATCTGAAGCCACTTTGTTCGGTGTCTCTCTCACAAACGGACACTCACAGCATTGCAGTAATTGATTAGCTAAACATGTAGCATGCGTAAGAAGGTGAGAATGCATAGAATACTCTACACTGAATCCCTGAAATTAATGGACCGCCTGGGGGAATTCGGTGTAGGTCTAGAAATTACATTAGAAGAAGTTCGGGGAAGAATTAATCGTCTACTTTTCTTTGATACGACATGGACCACACAGAAAAAGAAAAAACTCGGGACACACAAGACATACA
>NW_019758336.1:0-299 GCF_002891405.2 Cryptotermes secundus | reverse complement strand
AAAACTATAATAATATTGGCTGCATTACAGGAATTGGAATGTTGGACTTGCTTCGACAAACAGGCTTACATGTGATGTGTATTATAGGAAGTGAAACGCTGGATTGGATTTATCACAGTCTCACTGTCACTTCAAATCACACAGGAAGTCTTGTTTTCACAACTTAATTCCTCTCTTGCCACTATTCTGTAGTTGCCTATTCCCAAGACTCGATTCTCTACTAGAATATTGTTCTCTGCACGGCCGCGTCTTCTGTGTCCTTTTATAACTCCTCTGCACGGGCGACGCAGAAAACACAG
>NW_019758335.1:0-299 GCF_002891405.2 Cryptotermes secundus | reverse complement strand
GGATTTTTAAACCCTGAAGATGGAGGCGGTAAATTCCTCTGAAACATCAGTTCACACGCCGACACATCCCAGAAGACGGCATTTTTCATAGTCACCGTCGTGTAAACCTCAATTCTTACAGAGTTAATCATTATTCATCACTGCCATCTGACGCTATACGTCTATAGCGTCGGTACTGAAAGCGACATTAGATAGCTCAAGAAAACAAATGCATATTGTCACCACCAATTTTCCTGAACAATAAATAGCAAATAATGATTTCTATCTTCTGAGTTATAGAGCAATGAAGCCTGTCTCAG
>NW_019758334.1:0-297 GCF_002891405.2 Cryptotermes secundus | reverse complement strand
GGGAAGCCAGCGACTAACCGCTTGAGCTATGGCGCGGCCCCTCCTAAACCTTACTCAGAAGTTTCTTACAAACACAGCCCGTCATTTCAGCCTCATTTAAAAGCTTCTATACACTGCACTACATGTTTCGACCGACATTGGTCATCATCAGGGGTTTAAAATCTGTTGCTGGGAACTGCTGTGCTTCCGTTTTGTGAGTCTAATATTCGGTGTGTAGTCCCTGAATTGCTCGGTGCTGGGCGTCTCTTCCTGTTGTGTTGTGTGTCTGCGCTACGAGTATTTGTCGCGGTTCGGTTA
>NW_019758333.1:0-299 GCF_002891405.2 Cryptotermes secundus | reverse complement strand
TTGGTGTTCTCAACGCGAAATGCGCTAAGAGATTGTTTGGAAGCTCGACTAGTGTTGAAACTGACAGTAATTCTGTATGCTGTATTATTATTATTATTGTTGTCCTACTATTTTAAACAAAATGCTGTTGTGTGAATATTACTCGTTATAGGACCACAGACAAATTCCTGAGGGCGATTCTGGAACAAAAGCACTCCGACAGGAACAGAAGGAAACCTGCGCTACTCCCAGTTCGTATTGTGCAAAAAGCAGGTGATGGAACAATCAGAACATCTGTAGACTGGCTTTGAGGAGGTCAG
>NW_019758332.1:0-299 GCF_002891405.2 Cryptotermes secundus | reverse complement strand
ATTTCTTATTGTCATTAACACAATGTAAGTAATGCGTAAAATTCTAAGCTGTAAGAAATGTTAGTACATCTCAGCATGAGTTTCTGAAATAATGTGTTATAATAGGCTTTAGAAAATTTTGATTCTTTTCTAAGGAATATGATTTAATTTCTTGTGTGGGGATACCCCGAACAGTAGGTCTCAGGGCAGTCGGAGTTCTCTTTCGAAACTAGCCTAGCACGGGCCAAGTCCATATTATCGTGAGTGGATATCCGGTAAGCTAGGAGAAAGAGAGTTAAGCAGCTCCGTGGTAGGGCGCA
>NW_019758331.1:0-299 GCF_002891405.2 Cryptotermes secundus | reverse complement strand
TTATATCATTTATCGAGTTAACATGAGTTAGCGAATCGTCGACTCTATGCCGAGGAAGCTGGTGTCGCAAATATTTCTAGACTTATATACAGGAGGTTTCCGGTTCGAATTTCGGTCGGGATACTAGTCACCCTGACTGAGGTTGTGCGCATGTGTGATCTAGGTCAGTGTTCCGCTACCGCTGTGCCGTCACAAGACATGAGACTTGCCGTGAAATTCTATGAGAAATTGTACATTTGCACGTAAGAGCTAGAGAACGGCAGTAAAATGTAAAAAAAGAAGTAAAAGTAAAGCTATCC
>NW_019758330.1:0-299 GCF_002891405.2 Cryptotermes secundus | reverse complement strand
ATTGCTAGCTTTCCGTTGCTAGCTTTCTTGCTAGCTTGTTAGCTTTGCGTTGATAGGCTGCTAGCTTTGCGTTGCTTGCTAATTTGCTTTGGTTCTCTTGCTTGCTAGCTTGCAACTTAGCGTTGTTATCTTGTCAACTTTGCGTTGCTAGCTTGCCATCATTTCTTTGCTAGCTTGCCAGTTTGCGTTGCTACCTTGCCAGATTTCGTTGCTAGCTTGCTAGAATTGCGTGGCTACTTTGCTAGCTTTGCGTTGCTTCCTTGCTAGCTTTCCGTTGATGGGTTGCTAGCTTTGCGTTG
>NW_019758329.1:0-299 GCF_002891405.2 Cryptotermes secundus | reverse complement strand
GTCATGCGCAGTGCCTTCTCTTGGAAGTTAAGTGTGTGTACAAGCCCCTTAGAATTTACGCTATTTATTGTATGCATAATATATGTTTATGAAGATAATCCGCGCCGTATCTGAGGCGATTACTAACCGGTTTCATACCTTGGAGGCCTGGGCTCGATATTAAATCAGGTCGTGTGGGATTTGTGGTGGACAGAATGGTACTGCTGCTGGTTTTCTACTAGTACTTCCGAATCCCTGTCAGTTGTCATTCCACTAACTGCTCCATGCTTACTTATCATCTTATCATCGACGCTACATAG
>NW_019758328.1:0-299 GCF_002891405.2 Cryptotermes secundus | reverse complement strand
CTGAAGAATGCTAGTTAAAATCTGGAATATTTTTAATAGTATTTTAAGAGAGTATTATTAGACGTCTTACTAAGCATCAGTTCTTGCGCCCACATGAAATTAATATACCTTTAGTAAGCCATCCTTTTGATGTATCTTTGGCTGAGGACTTATGTACAAGAAAACTAGAACAAAATATTCTTAAGTATGTATTCAAGAAATTGTTAAACACTACATTTACATCATTGCCACATTCAGAATCAAAGACATTTTCGCAGTTTTCATAACTTAAGTTCAATTTAAATTCCCTTATGGAGGAA
>NW_019758327.1:0-299 GCF_002891405.2 Cryptotermes secundus | reverse complement strand
GTTGTGTTGTGACAGTTTTCAGTAAGAAATAATATATGATACACAAAAAGATGCATTCGCTGAAAATTGTAGTGTCAATATGTCACCACTTTCTTTCTTCTTCTCTGTCTCTCTTCTAGCAACAGAGGAACGGTATTCTCTGTACGGTCCGTGTCTAAATGTTATAAGCAGGGCAATTAGTGATTGCAATGCAGTCAGCTGAGTGCAGTGGAGTGACGGGAGTTGGTGAGTGTTCTAATTACAGTACTGCCGCGGTTCAGTCATTGTGTGCCGTTGCTGTTAGAAGCTGGCAGCTGAGG
>NW_019758326.1:0-299 GCF_002891405.2 Cryptotermes secundus | reverse complement strand
CCGATTTGAGCAGTTGGTCTCGAGAAGTCGTTTGGGGCGGATAGTCTGCCAGAAGAGTCGATATGGCGTCACAACCTTCAGCATATTCTGCGACTTTTCAGGTCACGTGTGTAACTTGCCGGTGTGCGGTTTACTGATTGTTAGAGTATAAATCCGGTTCATTGATTGGTAGAATCAATGTGTTGATTTGAGATGTTGAGTTGTTTGTTCGGTTTTAGCAACTATTAGTTTAACTGGACGGAATAAGAAATATACACAGGTGTCCGGTAGGGGTGAATGCGGCCACTGACACCTTGGGA
>NW_019758325.1:0-299 GCF_002891405.2 Cryptotermes secundus | reverse complement strand
TGTCATTCTAGGTAGGAAACTCCACCGGCTGGAAACAGTGTTGCATTCAAATAAATACTACTGCTGTATAAAACAGGATGCAGCAGATGCTGTGTGTATGTGTACCTCAAGCGAACCATTTTGCCTCTCAGCCGGTAACAATTCACAGCATTCAGAGCAACTTCAGCTATGATTATCTACAAGGTTTAACACCTCACCTCCGACAAATTACTTCAGTCGATTAGAAGATAAATGTAAAGGTTAAGATAAAGTTCTCCCTGTGCTTAACTAATTAAACACTATACCATGAAGGCGTATGG
>NW_019758324.1:0-299 GCF_002891405.2 Cryptotermes secundus | reverse complement strand
AAAAAATTGTTTGGTTTCATAAAATTTAATGTAGCTGAAATTATTTGCGAGTATATGGCATAATTCTTTTACATACATTTATGCTTGAGGGCTGATCACAGTGGCTTTGCAGTCTAAGGCATGAAATGTCTTTGCTTGCCTGAACACTGGGATCATGGGTTCAAATCCCGCTCAAGGCACGGATGCTTGTCTGTGTTTATTCTGTGTTTGTGTCATCCTGTGTAGGTGGCAGCTTTGCGATGGGCTGATGCCCCATCCAAGGAGCCCTACTGACTGTCTAAGATTAAGAAACAGAATTG
>NW_019758323.1:0-299 GCF_002891405.2 Cryptotermes secundus | reverse complement strand
TTCCCCATACGCCTTCATGGCGTAGTGCGTAATTCGTTGAGTACAGAGACAACTTTACCTTTCACCTAACAGAAATGAAATAATATTCCGGAAGAAATTAACTCTGTTTACGCAAAAATTCTTTTACTTTTCTTACGCTTTCAGCAAGGTGTCCCATCATTAAACAGGCAGTTTTATTGGGATCACGTATCGTGTCTTGTAATTTCAACGACTTAACTTCTCTCGAGCAATTTCAGTGAAGCCAATCAAGTTGGCGACACCTACGGAAATAAGTGAAATAATTAATTATTTACTATTTG